>NW_023270615.1:7443486-7715121 GCF_011800145.1 Mirounga leonina | reverse complement strand
AGGGAGGGAGGGAGGGATGGATGGATGTAGGGACGGAGGGATGGATGGATGGATGGATGGATAGATGAATGGATGGATGGATGGATGTAGGGAGGGAGGGATGGATGGATGGATGGATGGATGGATGGATGGATGGATGGATGGATGAATGGATGAATGTAGGGAGGGAGGGATGGATGGATGTAGGGAGGGAGGGATAGATGGATGGATGGATGGATGGATGGATAGATGGATGGATGGATGGATGGATAGATGGATGGATGGATGGATGTAGGGAGGGAGGTAGGGAGGGAGGGATGGATGGATGGAGGAAGGGAGGGAAGGAGGGACAGATGGATGGATGGATGGATGCCCATGCTGCTATTAGTGGATCAGTGTTTGGGTAGCACGGCTCTAGAACCACTTCTCAATGTGGTTTCCATTATAATTACCTGTGGAGCTTCAAAAAAAAAATAAATAAATAACTGATGACTGGAAATTCTGATTTAACTAATCTGAGGTGAGTCCTGGGAATCTGGGATATTTTTTTTTAAAGATTTTATTTATTTATTTGAGAGAGAGAGAATGAGAGAGAGAGAACACATGAGAGGGGATAGGGTCAGAGGACGAAGCACACTCCCTGCCGAGCAGGGAGCCTGATGCGGGACTCGATCCCGGGACTCCAGGATCATGACCTGAGCCGAAGGCAGTCGCTTAACCAACTGAGCCACCCAGGTGCCCCGAATCTGGGATATTTTTAAGTTCCTCAGTTAATTCTAATAGAGAGCCAAAGTTAAATACCACTGGTTTAGGCTGTGATTAAAGCTATACCAGATGGCATCTCCATGAGCTAAATTGTATGCAAAAGAGACACAGTCATGTTCTGAAGAGGTTAACAGTCCTGACAATTATAATAACAGTATGCCTGAAACAGCAGACTGTTGCTTACAAAACCAAATCTGACACTTACCTATTAGGTACCCATCATACCACCCAACTCCATGGTTACAAATGAATTCTTCTTCATGGCTACCCCAGGGAACTCCAGGGTACTGCATGATTCCATATCCTTTCTTGAAGACATTCTTCCCTTTCTTCACCCTATGTACTCCCAGGGCCTCCCACTATCCCATCATTCCTAAGGCTCACAGTCATGGCCTAGTATCAGTGCCAACCTGACCATTTCTCCCAAGATTCCCTCTTCAGATAAAGTGGGAATTTCAGGCACTTCAGCAGGCAGGGATTGTACTGGGTACCAATCAGGATTCAGTCAGGAAAACTGCAGCCACTGTTCATTTCCCAAATTTGTAGGTAGAGACATACAAGGTCACAGGAAGTATTACGAGAACAAGCAATAGAAAAACTGCTACCCATGAGCGCAACCTATGATCCTTTTGTTGGAAAGTGGCTATGAATCTCCCAAACTTCTGAGGTGCTCCAACCAACTAGTTCAGCCTTCAACATGAAGTGGGTAGTACTCAAGGATTTGCCTAGAAGCTGCTAGGAACTACTTGTTCAGGCACACATCTGCCTACCACTGCCAAAGAAAAATAAATCCCCCCTCTTCTAATCTCCCATGAGTGGCTTTCCTCGGCAGACCCTAGAGTTGAACTTAATGGTGCAGATGTAGTGATCTGAAGGGGTACGTGCACCCCAATGTTTATAGCAGCAATGTCCACAATAGCCAAACTATGGAAAGAGCCAAGATGTACATCAACAGATGAATGGATAAAGAAGATGTGGTATTTATATACAATGGAATATTATGCAGCCATCAAAAAAAACCCTGAAATCTTGCCATTTGCAATGACATGGATGGAACTAGAGAGTATTATGCTAAGTGAAATAAGTCAATCAGAGAAAGACAAGTATCATATGATCTCACTGATATGAGGAATTCTTAATCTCAGGAAACAAACTGAGGGTTGCTGGAGTGGTGGGGGTAGAAGGGATAGGGTAGCTGGCTGATGGACATTGGGGAGGGTATGTGCTATGTTGAGCGCTGTGAATTGTTTAAGACTGATGAATCACAGACCTGTACCTCTGAAACAAATAATACATTATATGTTTAAAATAAAAGGTAGTAGGAAGGGAAAAATGAAGGGGGGGAAATTGGAAGGGGAGATGAACCATGAGAGACTTCAGACTCTGAGAAACAAACTGAGGGTTCTAGAGGGGAGGGGGGTGGGAGGATGGGTTAGCCTGGTGGTGGGCATTAAACAGGGCATGTTCTGCATGGAGCACTGGGTGTTATACGCAAACAATGAATCATGGAACACTACATCAAAAACTAATGATGGAATGTATGGTGACTAACATAACACAATAAAATAAAATTAAAAAAAAAAAAAGATGAACCTAATGGTGACAGGGTTTTCAGGTAACATGGCTCCTCACATCTAAAAGATAGTGGTGGGGATACTGATTTGGCAACATACAAGGCAGTGTATGCTGATTATTTTCCACACTTTTTTACTTACCCTGAGCCCTTGGAGACTTCCTTGCCTCTGACTGCTGGTTGAATTTGTCTAATTGGAAGTAGCAGAAAAAGTAGGAAGAGAGTGAGGCCAGGGAATTTCTTGCCCTGGGTCTCTCCCTGCCAAGTTGTCTCGGGTTGGCTATGTTCCTCTTCCGGAAGTTCGCAGCTTCTGTCAGGAGGCCCTCTTTATATAGCTACTTTGTGTAAGTAACAGGTAAATCCTCTTTCCCATCGCCCCTTCAGTCCTAGGGAGGGTAAAGATACTTACTGGTTTCCCTAAACCCTAGCCACACATTTTCCTTTTATTAAATGCTCTTCAATTACTCAGTTTGAGCCTTCTGTATGTTTCATGCTAGGTCTCTGACTCACAGAATAAGGGGTTAAAAAAAAAGGAATGAGAAAGGAAAGGAATAGGTGGGGTGAAGGGTTCTTCCCAAGAGGAGCATAAATTAAGATAAACACTCTTCCATCAGAGATGGAGGCATCAATCTTGATGGCATCCAGATTGGACATGCCAAATCTTACGGGACAGCAGCAAATTTCTCCAGAAGGTAGGGTTGGTTTCATTGTTTTTGTTTGTTTGTTTGTTTTTTAAAGATTCATTTATTTATTTTAAAGAGAGAGAGTGTGAGCACCCGGGGAGGTGGGGGGGAATCTCAAGCAGATTCCTGCTGAGCAGGGAGCTCGACTTGGGGCTCATCTCACGACCCATGAGATCATGACCTGAGCCAAAATCAAGAATTGATGC
Organism: Mirounga leonina; assembly: GCF_011800145.1. NCBI lineage: Eukaryota > Metazoa > Chordata > Mammalia > Carnivora > Phocidae > Mirounga > Mirounga leonina. The sequence goes on along the minus strand of NW_023270615.1, from coordinate 7,711,915 downwards.
TTAACCAACTGAGCCACCCGGGGGGCCCCGATAGTGTTCATTATTTATCTTGTTTTGGTTTTCCATCTGGTCAAAAAAACATGATAGGGCGCCTGGGTGGCTCAGTTGGTTAAGCGACTGCCTTCGGCTCAGGTCATGATCCTGGAGTCCCGGGATCGAGTCCCGCATCGGGCTCCCTGCTCTGCAGGGAGTCTGCTCCTCCCTCTGACCCTCCCCCCTCTCATGTGCTCTCTCTCTCATTCTCTCTCTCTCAAATAAATAAATAAAAAAAAATCTTTAAAAAAAAATAAAAATAAAAACATGATAAAAAAGCAAAAAGAACTGTGACTTATGTCTCCAAATTTAGGTAGCTCTATTTATGTTTCAGCTTCTACCAGATTTCTGGCAGTTAATAATTTGCTTATTCCTCAGTTTCCTCTGGACTGTATACTGAGATATGAGAAAAACATAATCTGGGAAACATAGAAGCTTATTCAAAGTATAATGATTAACTTAACATTATTCAATTAAATAACACTCTAACAGCATTCCTATTCATATGCATAACATGGTATTTTATACACTGAAAACATTCAACATATGAGTATTCGAGAAATTAATATATGAATCAGCATATAAGTAAAAGAATGATGTTTGTAATTGTAATGGCTGCAAAGTACAATAAGATACTGAATTATTTTAGGGATCATCAAAGAAGGGCCAAAAATAACATGTTCCACTAATCAAGACATTTATTGTCAGAGCATCTTATTTTCTAACCATGGCTATTACAGAGAAATTGCTATATATAGAATTTTGCACTAATGAATAAAATATATTTTGGGGGCAGAAAAAGGAGACAAATATTAGCATTCACACACAAAAAAGTCGCTTATTTTTACAAAATGCCTTTTCTTTGGTTGTTCTGAACCATCACCTTGATTATGGGAAGTAGAGCAAACTGACTTAGACACAGATGATGTTAAAACCCCTCTATTTAGTCATATTCCCTGAAATATTTACCACCCCTGGCTCGAGTGCAGTCATCTGCCCTGACTTATGGGCTGATTAGAAACCAGCAGTAATGCCTTCAGAGTTGAATTCCTTTTATTAATTATTGATATGGGTATATTTTGGTATAAAGGATCATATGCATTTGAAACCTCTCTTTGAAATGAAATATACCGAGTTTTTACAAGTGTTCAGACATCTTCTATTCAAATGTGTACCCTTCTTAAGAGATTTAGAAGTCGCACATGTGAGTGAAAAAAAATAATCTTTTTTAGATATTTTTTCTCTTTGGATTATGTTTTACTAGCCAGATCCTTGGATATTGAATCTCTGTTACTGGTCTTTAGTATATATATTTTTTTAAAGATTTTATTTATTTAATACAGAGAGAGACAGCGAGAGAGGGAACACAAGCAGGGGCAGTGGGAGAGGGAGAAGCAGGCTTCCCGCTGAGCAGGAGCCTGATGCGGGGCTCGATCCCAGGACCCTGAGATCATGACCTGAGCCGAAGGCAGATGCTTAACAACTGAGCCACCCAGGCGCCCCGGTCTTTAGTATATTTTGTCTCAACTACTTAGACCGCTCCAAAAGAACTTGCTCTGGCTTAAAAAACAACTGCTAAACTTGATGAAGGAAGTGCTATAACCTGGAGTTAGTATTACTACTACATTTTTTCAATGGATATAAGTAGTGAGGCAAGTAGGGTCTGTGAGTCCTTTAACTTCAAGTACCAACATGTTGATGCTGTTGTAAGACAAAGTGGGAAAATGGGCAATGCAGTTTTGCCTTCAAGAAATAGACACTTATTTTCATGAAAATCAGATTTCTTCTTTAAATAATATACACATTGCCTATGACTTCGACCCACTCACTATCAGTAAGATATATGCTTGAAATGTCCAAAGATAGATAATTTGGTAGTAATCAATCATTTTGTAGTTAAGCACAGGGAAAAAATATATCAACCCAAGAAGCAAAGACTTGATGATATATTATCTTTTCTCTTGATTGAAAATTTTCAATAAATGAAATTCTATCTGCTTGTCTGAAAAGGAGCAATATTCATGCCCAAGGAATAAAAAAATATACACTAAAGTAATCAACAATAGAAATACACTAGTAAAGAACTCATTAATTATGTTTACATGTGACCTAAAAAAAAGGTAGATTCTGGGGCCTTGGAAGGGGGTGGACAGTTGGAAGATGGGAACGGCACTGAATTTCCTGATTTTTAAAGCCTTTAGATTAAAGGCGGGTCCCTTCCACCATCAAACTGATAGAAACCAGCAGTTTTACTGGCTTGATAAAGAGGATAGAGTTCAGGGTAACCACAGCAACTGGAATGAAAAGAGAGAAGTCCCAGAAAGAAGAGAACCAGAAGAGTGATAGTCCCAGGTATAAAAATTCTGCCCAAATCTCTGGCTGACCTATAAAATATTCATAAGTGGGGCAGACTCCAAGTAGCTCAGCTAAGGCTAATAAAATGGACCTGAGATTTTAGCTTCTGTCTACACAGGGGATTTGAATTCAAAGTCTGAGTTCAGTCCATTTAATTGCCCTCTGGAATAATATGGGGAAAAAAGAACTGCAATGAAATATAACAGAATGTAGAGTCTCTACAATATATAATTGCAAAGTGCTGGATATAATCCATTAATTACTAGTTTTATCAAAAATCTGAAAAGTGTGGCCCACATTCAAGGGAAAAAAGTAATCATTGGAGACAGATCTCCAAATAACCCAGACATTAAAATGAGGGGGTGGGGTGGGGGGTGGTTTAAAGCAGCTCTTGTAACTCAAAAACTAAATATATTAAAATTATAAATCAAGACAATACACTGTCAAATAAAATTTGTTGTATCTCCTGCCTTGAGAACAATGCCTTGCTCTGACCAGAAAGACCAGATTCAAATTTAGGGTACCTCAACTCCTTGAAGGTCTAGGGCAGAATATAACAGCCAATCCCGGGAAAGCCAGGCAGCATCCTGTCTGTGTTTATGCAACCTCCTTCCCTTATCACCCCCGATTTCATTCCCACACCTCAAGGTGCCCTATATGCCCAGCTATGGACACTCCCTCCCACACTACACTTGGGGTGTGTACACCACAAATAGTCCATGCTTAAGAGGACACACTGGGGATAGGTCTAAGCAAGTAAGGGAATCTGGCTGAGAACTTTTAGTGCAGAGAATTCCAAGGCCCTGAGCACCCAGATTGTGGTATAGAAGGGGTCACAGGCTATGTGTAGGTCAACATGTCCCCTGGGCTCCTCCGGCTCTTGCCTCTTGGGAGGCACACAGCCATAGAAAGGTCAGAATAGATCCTTTTAAGTGTGGGATGCGGGGCAAGAGCCCATTTTTGTAGGCCTTTTAAAAATGATACTGGTCATAGAAGACCTTGGGCTTTGGATTAAGACAGAGAAGTTTTCGGTTTTGGATCAAGACAGAGAATTTTCCAGCCCTGATCTTCTACTTACTAATTACATGACCTTCAGCAATTAATTTACTCTCTATGCCTCGGTATCCACATCCATAAAGTGGAAATAATAAAAGTGCAAATGTTTTTGCAAAAATTAAATGAGACAGTGCTCTCTGTGCACAAAATAAGCTTCTAGTCAATTTTAGCTACTATCATTATTTTTTCTTATGTTTATTGCTATTACCACACTATTATTCCATTTCTACTGATCTGTATGATTTACGTATCTGAATGGTCTAACGTACTAGCTATTAATTTTTAAGACTTATATAACATTTGTTTGAAAGAACCACTGTGGTATATGAGCTGAAAGTGAGTCTTTCAAATTCTTCTTAGCTTCTGGATACTGAAAAATGCACAGGTTCTTGCAAACATCCATAATGAACGAGAGTGTTTACATTCACTGAATGTCTGTAAAATGCCAGGCTTTGGGCATCAAAATCCACACATAGTATTTTACTGAATACTTAACAAAACTGTGGTAGGAATTTTCCCCATCTTATGGATGAGTACACTTCTGAAGTCCAGAGAAGTTTAACATGCCCATACTCACACTGGTAACAAGTAGGCATATTGAGATTCAGACCAAGCAGCCTCCATGACTTTTGACTCAAGTCATTTGAAAACTGCTACCCCTTGTTAGAAATGCCCTTTATCACACACACAGTGTAAGCAAAGTAAAGTTGTTCTGCTTTCAGATCCTTTCAGGTCATGATGTAAAGCCCATAAGAAATGGGTAAATAATTCTGTGTTATAGTTCATATGATGTCTAGATATTAACTGTCTTGAAATGCACAGCATAGCTCTACTTGTTCCTACATGCACATGGATAAGGACCAAAGACAAACTTTGGAAATTAGGAAATCGTGAGAAGAGGAGTAAGGTCAAGATGGCAACACAGGTTGTTCCTGACTTCAGCCTCCCTCAGAAGATCAACTAGCAACTATTCATAGACACCACCACTGTGTCTATGGGGGTGAGCCTGAACCATCCCCCTGGACCACAGAGATGGAGGTCTGCATTAGAAAGGTAAGAGGGTCAGCTTCACTTTGACTGCATTGCCCCTCCCCCAGACAAGCATAGTGCCACACCAAAAAGACCACTCCCGCCCACTCTGCCCCCTGGCCTATGGTTTCTCCAGTGAGGAAAGGGAACTCAGAGTCAACAACCGGGTTCCCCAGCATTGCAGGATGTTTCCCAAGAGGCCTGCTCAGACTCACCTTGCAGGGTTCACTAGGAAAATCTGCAGAGCTCAACCACAGGTGATGAGATACAAACAGAGAAGGAAGGCAAGGCTTATGAAATAGTGCTCAGATCATGGAGTTTGCAGCAGAGATCCCAGCCTCTGCCAGTTTGTAGAGCTAAGCAGTTGACCCCAGCAGGCCAAGCTCAGACAGCAGTTCTGCCCGACTTAGATTCCCAGCCAATGAGCTGTACCAGCTGTGAAGACCACTCTTCGACCCCACCCATGCCAGGGTACAAATTTACAAATCCAACTGTGGCACGTGGCCCCCAGTACTGCTCCTCAGTGAATCCTGGCCACGGACACTAGGCAGACACTGAGCACATCCTATGGCCCACCCAGGCAGGGAGCCAAGCCAGTAGCCCTGCCCAGCTGCTGAGCATAGCTTCAGGCTCCACATAATCAGGTAGCCTGGGGGCACCTGGGTGGCTCAGTCGTTAAGCGCCTGCCTTCGGCTCAGGTCACGGTCCCAGGGTCCTGGGATCGAGCCCCGCATCGGGCTCCCTGCTCGGTGGGAAGCCTGCTTCTCCCTCTCCCACTCCCCCTGCTTGTGTTCCCTCTCTCTCTATGTCTCTATCTGTCAAAGAAATAAATAAAATCTTAAAAAAAAAAAAAAAAATCCGGTAGCCTGAACAGTGAGCAGAGGTGGAGCCCAGCCTACAGTATTGCCCAGCTACTGAGCCCAGACTATAACCCCACCTAGCAGCAGTGCCTAGAACCTGCCTAATTGCTGAATACAGCCTGTGGCCTCACCCAGGCAGGGAGGCCAGCCAGTCAATCTCCCAATTTCAGAGCATAGTCTGCAGCCCCCCTCAACCAGGGAGCCCAAACACTGCCCTAACCTGACTGCAGAGCACAGTGTCCAGCACCTCAACTGCAGGGTACAGTTGGAGGCCCCATCTGACCAGAGAACCTGGCCAGCAGCCTTGCCCAAAAGAAGAGCACAGTCAACAGCCTACCCAATCATGAACCCCAGCCTGTGGCCCTGCCTGATCACAGAGCACAGCCTGAGGCCCTGTTAGACTGAGAAACCCAGCCTGTGGCCCAGCCTGAACAGAAAGTCCAGCCAGCAGTACCAACTGGATGAGCCTGATGCCCCACTCAACTAGTAACAATTGCGGAGCACAGCCTGCAACCCTGCCAAATTGCAGAATCCAACTAGTAGCACCACCCTGTCGGGAAACACAGCCTGCAACCCTCCCTGACTAGAGGTGACTGAAGAGCCCAGTCAGTAGCCCCATCTAACCACAGAACACAGCCAGCAGCCCCACCTGACTAGGAGCCCACCAGTAGCCCTACTTGAACATGGAACCCAGCCAATAGAGCCATCCAACTACAGAGCCCAGCTAGCAGCAACCTCCACCAACCTCTGAGCACAGGTAGTGGCCTTGCCCAACTGGAGATCTTGATAAAGCCCTGCCTGCCCGTGAACACTATGAACTGACCCATCCAGTATGCCAAGCTGAGCTGACTAGTGAAGGTCTTTCCCTTCTACAGCGAACCTACAAAGTCTGGAAGAGGAGATCGAGAATACTCAACCAAGAATACTATACCTGGAGAAGCTGTCCTTCAGATATGAAGGAGAGAGAGAGATATTCTTAAATAAAACCTGACAAAATTCATTACCACCAGACCAGCCTTAAGGAAATACTAAACGGCAATCTTCAAACTGAAATGAAAAGATGATAATGAATATCATAAAAACACATGAAGGTGTTAAACTAACCAGTAAAGGTAAATATATAGTGAAAATCACATTCTGCAATGTTATAATGGTGGTGAGTAATCACTGACACCTCTAGTTTAAAAGTTAAAAAAAGTATTGAAAACAGCTATAACTACATTAATTATTTACTGGATACACAATATGAACAAAAGGAAAACTGTAACATCAACAACCTAAAATGTGAGGGGGGAGAGTAAAAAAATAAAACTTCTGTATGTTCTCAAAGTTAAGTTGTTATCAGCTTAAGACAGTATGTTGTAACTGTAACATATTTCATGTAAGCCTCATGATTACCACAGAGAAAAAACCTGTAGTAGATACACAAAAGATTATGACAAAGAAGTCAAAGCACACTGCCACAGAAAGTCATCAAATCACAAAGGAAGACAGCAAGAGAAGAAATAAGAAACAAAGGATCTATAAAACCAGAAAACAATGAATAAAAGAGTAAGTCCTTATTTACCTTGTCAATTACTTTAAATGTAAATCAATTAAATTTTCTAATGAAAAGGGAATGGCTGAATAGAAAAAAAAAATCCAATGATTTGCTGCCTAAAAGAGACTGACTCTAGCTTTAAGGACATACATAGGCTGAGAGCGAAGGGATGAAAAGTTATACTCCAAAAGAATGATAACCAAAAGAAAGCAAAGATAGCCATAATTTTACCAGAAAAAAATAGACATCAAGCTGAAAATGGCCACAAGAGACAAAAAAGGTCATAATATAATGATAAAGTAGACAATTCATCAAGAATATATAACAATGCTAAATATATATGCACTCAACATCAAAGTGCCTAAATATATAAAGCAAATACTAACTACTAAAAGGAAAAATAAACAGCAATACAATAATACCTAAGGACTTTAGTACCTCACTCTCAACAATGGAGATATCATCCAACAGAGAATCATTAAGAGAACAGCAGATCTGAACAACACTATACAAAATGGACCTAACAAATATATAAAGAACATTCCATCCAACAGCAGAACATACACTCTTCTCAAGTGCACATGGAATATTTTCTAAGATAGATGAAATGTTAGGCCACAAAACAAGTATCAACAAATTCAAGGAGATAGAAATTATATCAAGTATCTGTTCTGATGACAATGGTATGAAACTAGATCAATAAGAGGGAGAAAGCTGGAAAATCCACAAAGACATGGAAATTAAACAACATACTCCTGAATAACCAATGATTAAAGAAGAAATCAAAAGGGAAATAAAAACAACTTGAAAAAAACATCTTGAGACAAAAACAAAAATGGGAACAGCATACTAAAATTTATGAGATGCAGCAAAAACAATTCTAATAGGAAAGTTTATAGGCATGCAGACATATGAAGAAAAAGAAAGAAAGGGAAAGAAAGAGAGAGAAAGTTAGATTCAAATAAACAATCTGACATTACACCTCAAGGAAGTAAATAAAGAACAAACTAAGTGCAAAGTTAGCAAAAGGAAGGAAATAATAAAGATTAGAGCAGAAATGTATGGAATAGAGAATAGGAAAACAATAGAAAAGATTAACAAAACTAAGAGTTGATTCTCTGAAAAGATAAATAAAATCGACCAGTCTTTAACTAGACTAACCAAGGAAAACAGAGAGGGGACCCAAATCAACAAAATTATAAATGAAAGAGGAAACATTACAACTGATACCACACAAATACAAAAGATCATAAGAGAATAATAGGAACAATTATGTAACAACAAATTAGGCAATCTAGAAGAAATAGGTAAATTCCTAGAAACATATAAACTCTCAAGACTGAATCATGAAAAAATAGGAAATCTAAACAGATCAATAACAAGTCAGGTGACTCAGTCAGTATCAAAAACCTCCCAACAGAGAAAAGCCCAGGACCAGATGGTTTCACTGGTGAATTTTACGAAACACTTCAAGAATACCAAGCCTTCTCAAACACTTCCAAAAAACTGAAGAGAAGGCAACGCTCCCAAACTCTTTTTACAAGGCCAGCATTACCCTAATACCAAAGCCAGAGGACACTACAAGAAAGTATAAGCCAATATCCCTGATGAATACAGATGTAAAAATTCTCAGTAAAATACTACCAAACCAAATTCAAGAATATATTTGAAGAATCACATACCATGATCAAGTGGGATTCATCCCTGATTGCAAGGTTAGTTCAATATACACAAATCAATAAATGCAATATACCACAGTAACAGAATGAAAGATAAAAATCATATGATCATCTCAATAGATGGAGAAAAAGCATTTGACAAAATTCAACATACTTTCATAATAAAAACTCTCAATAAATTGGTTATAGAAGGAATATACCTCAATATAATAAAGACCATATATGACAAGCTCACAGCTAACCTCAAATGTAATGGTAAAAGATTGTAAAATTTTCCTTTAAGATCAAGAACAAGACAAGGGTGCCACTTTTACCATTCCTATTCAACACAGTACTAGAAATCCTACTCAGAACACTCAGGCAAGAAAAGGAAATAAAAGGCACCCAAATTAGAAGGAAGAATCAAAATTGTCTCTGTTTGCAGATGATATGATTTTATATATAGAAACCCTAAAGACTCCACTAAAAAAATTGTTAGAATTAATCAATGAATTCAGTCAAATTGCAGGATACAAAATCAACATACAAAAATCACTAGCATTTCTATATACTAACAATAAACTATCTGAAAAAGAAATAAGATAATCCCATTCACAATAGAATAAAAAATAATAATATATAAGAATAAATTTAACCAAAGAAGTGAAAGATGTATAAACTGAAAACTATGACATTGATGAAAGAAACTGAAGACACAAATACATGGAAAATATCCCATGTTTGTGGATTGAAATAATTAATAATGTTAAAATGTTCATACTATCCAAAACCATCCTTAGATTCAATGCAATTCCTACCAAAAATTCCACGTGCATTTTTCAGAGAAATAACAATCTTAAAATTTGTATGGAATCACAGAAGACCCTGAATAGCCAAAGCAATCCTGAGAAAGAACAAAGCCAAAGGCATCACAAATCCTAATTTCAAACTGTATTATAAAGCTATACTAATCAAAACAATATGGTACTGGCATTAAAAACAAACACAGAGATCAATAGAACAGAAATGAGAGCCCAGAAATAAAACCACACATACACAGTCAACTAATATTTGATGAGGGGTCCAAGAAAAGATGGTTTTTTCAATTAATGACGATGGGAAATGTGGATATTCACATGCAAAAGGATGAAACTGGACCTCTACTCTACACCACTCACAAAAATTAACTCAAAATAAAGGATTATAAGGCCAGAAACCATAGAACTCCTAGAAGAAAACATAGGGGAAAAGTTCTTGGACATTGGTCTTGGTAATAATATTTTGGCTATAACACCAAAAGCACAAGCAAGAAAATCAAAAATAAACTGGTGGAACTCCATCAAACTCAAAAGCTTCTGCAATTCAACAAAATGAAGAGACAGCCTAAAGAATGGGAAAACCTATTTGCAAAATATATATCTGATGATGACTTAATATCCAAGATACATAAGAAACTCACAGAAAAGGAAACTGTTGTGCACTGTTGGTGAAATCATAAATTGGTACAACCCCTATGAAAAATAGTATGGAGGTTCCTCAGAAAATTAAAAGTAGAACTAGCATATGATTTGGCAATTCCACTTCTGGGAATATATCCAAAGGAAATGAAAACATTATGTCAAAAAGATATCTGCGGGGCGCCTGGGTGGCTCAGTTGGTTAAGCGACTGCCTTCGGCTCAGGTCATGATCCTGGAGTCCCGGGATCGAGTCCCACATCGGGCTCCCTTTCTCCCTCTGACCCTCCTCCCTCTCATGCTCTCTGTCTCTCATTCTCTCTCTCTCAAATAAATACATAAAATCTTTAAAAAAAAATAAGTAAAAAAAAAAAAGATATCTGCACCCCTATGCTCATAGCAGCATGATCTACAATAGCCAATACATGGAAACAACTTAAGTGTCCATGAACAGATAAATGGAAAAAGAAGTTGTGGTACACACGCACACACACACACACACACACACACAGGAACATTATTCAGCCATAAAAAAGGAAGGAAATTGTGTCATTTGTGACAATATGGATAGACCTTGAGGGCATTATGCCAAGTGAAGGAAGTCAGACAAAGAAAGACAAATGCTGTATGATCTTACTTACATGTGGAATCCAAAAGCAAGACAAAAATCCCAAATCCATAGAAAAGAGATTAGACTTATGGTCACTTATGGGGTGGGGGTGGAAGGGCAGTGAAGGTGCTCAAAAGGTACAAACTTCAGTTATCAAGATCAATAAGTACTAGGGATGTAATGTACAATATGATGACTATAATTAACACTGCTGTATGGTATGTTTGAAAGTTCTTACAAGAGTAAATACCAAGAGTTCTCATCACAAAGAAAAAAACTTTTTTCTTTTTGTATCTATATAAGATGATGGATATCAACTAAACTTACTGTGATAATCATTTCACAATATATATAAATCAAGTCGTTATTCTGTACAGCTTAAACTTATACAATGTTGTATATCAATTATATCTCAATAAAACAGGGGAGGAAAAAAATAAAATTAGAAATTCATACAACTCAAAAGCAAAAGCAAATAAATAATTTGATTTAAAAATGGGCAAAAGACCTGAATAGATACCTTTCCAAAGAAGATATACAAATGGCCAACAGGTACAATGAAAACATGAAAAGGTGCTCAACATCACTAATTATCAGGAAACACAAATTAAAACCACAATGAGTTATCACTTCACACCTGTTAAAATAGCTGTTATCAAACAACAAACAGACAAGAGATAATTAGTGCTGGCAAGGATATGGCAAAAAAGGATCCTTTGTGTACTGTTGGTGGGAATGTCAATTGGTGTATAGAAAACAGTATAGAGATTCCTCAAAAGGTTAAAAATAAAACTACTATATGATCCAGCAATCCCACTTCTGGGTGCTATACATATCCAATGGAAATGAATCCCTATCTTGAAGAACTCTCTGCATCCCCATGTTTATTACATTATTTACAATAACCAAGACATAAAAACAATTAAGTGTCCATTGACAGGTGAATGATAAAGAAAATGCAGTGTTTATATATACAACGGAATATTATTCAGCCATAAAAATAAGGTAATCTGTCAATTGCAACAACATGGATGGACTTTGAGGGTATTATGCTAAGTGAAATAAGCCAGACAAAGAAAGACAAATATTGTATGATCTCATTTATATGTAGAATCTAAAAAACAAAAACAAAAACCAATGAACTGATAGAAACCAAGAGGAGATTGGTGGTTGCCAAGGTCTGGGGCTGGGGGGGCAGGTAGGGAAAACTCATTGAAGGTTGGTCGAAGGGTCAAACTTCCAATTAAAAGATGAAAAATTTCTGAGGCTGTAACATACAACCTGGTGACTCTAGGTAACAATACTGTTTTATATACTTGAAATCTGCTAAGACAGCAAATTTTAAATGTCCTTAGCCCTCCCCCCCAAATTAACAGAAAATAGTAACTATGTAAGCAATGGATTTGTGAAGTAACTTTATTGTGGTAATCAATTTGCAATACATACGTATATCAAATCATCTTGTTGTTGTAGAGGCACCTGGGAGGCTCAGTCAGTTAAGTATCTGCCTTTGGCTCAGGTCACGATCCCAGGACTTTGGGATCGAGTCCCAGGTTGAACTCCCTGCTCAGCAGAGAGTCTGCTTCTCCCTCTTCCTCTGCCCTTCCCCCTTCTCGTGCTTTCTGGCGCTCTCTCTCTCTCTAAAATAAATAAATAAAATCTTTTTAAAAATCATCTCGTTGTAAACCTTTAAACTTACACAATGTTATATCTCAATTATATCTCAATAAAGCTGGAAAAATTAAAAATTAAAAATAGGAAATCATGAAGAAACTACTCCAAAAAAGAGGTATGAAAAGGAATAGACAGAGGAGAGAGAAATGAGTATCCAACTCCTATCAAAGTCAGTCCTTTGCAACTACAGTGCAACATATAGCAATTGTGACTTTAGCAGGGAAATAAAATGACAATTAATGCAGTATCACTCTCAACCCACCCACCCCTATCTCCCAGGACATAAGTATTTTTCAGTCAACACCTCCCTATCAACAATCTCCTGTTGCAATAATATTTGAAGAAGTCACTACTCCTGGGTAGCCCCGTGAAGAAGCAGTGTAGAGAGGAAGAGGATCCTGAACACTCCAAAGCTCTAACTGTCCAGAAGTAGAGTACACTCAGTGCCTGCACTAAGTTATCTGCATTATTCTTTGTCTGCAAAACACAAGAGGCACCATAACACATCTGATCTTCCGAGTGACTTATTTGCTACTTACAGTCTAACAATTTAATACAGCTTGCCTTCTTTGTTTCTTTTTTGGTTTTTGGTTTGCATACCTTGCTAGGTCTCCTACTGCAAGAACTTTGACTCAGACAACCTTTGTACAGTTTATGGTTTCTTGGCATGCCCATTGAACAGCTGCATTGATGTTCAGAGAAAAAAACAAAAACGAACAAACAAAAAGACTAAGTGAGACAAGCACTTAGCCAAATAAGAAATCAAAAGCAACTACATCTGGTCTACTTTCCTGTTCCTCTTGGCTTTCTGATTTTCTAAGAATTCTATGTTTACTCATTTCCTTGCTTACTGGCCTATTTCCTTTCTCTCCCACCATATTTTATGCTCTAGGATAAAAGAGATCTGGTCTATTCGTTCACCATTGTGGTCTCAGAATATAATAATAGTGACCTTGGTCATAGTGAGCACTAATCACATATTGTGGAATTAAGTGAATGGATGGGTAGCTGGATGGATGGATAAACGGGCTCTATATATCATTTTTGGCATGCAGATTTTGGAGTTCCCTTAAAGTCAGCCATAGGAGCATTCTAGAAGGAATGTGATGTCTCAGCCAGCTGTGGTCGTGGGTGTGGCAGATGGGAATTTTTCAGATAGAGGGTATTTTAAGAACTGTTTTTAGGTTTACAGGGAGAGAGAAAGAGTGGGTGAGGCTAATGACCTGACAGTGGGCACCAGCAGTCAATAGAAGCCTTATTTCAAATTACTTCAAACAACACATTTACTAAACCAACTGTGCTGATATTTGGCTTGTGAAGTCTTGAGTAATTTTTTTCTTCTTCCTACATTTTCTTAAAGTTGTTTAATGAGTATGCTTTTTGAACTGGGAGAAAAAACGAGTCATAATCGTTCAGAGTATTCAGAGCACCTACTACATGGTCAACTCTGTGATGGGCAGAATCAGGAAGACAGAAAAAAGCAAAAGGCATGGTCCCTGGCAAAAAAAAAAAAAAGGAGCTCACAATTGAATTCTAGCCTTAGAATGGTCCAAGGCTATAATTAGCTGCGGGTATTACTGACATCTCTGCAGGGCCTTCTACTCTCCTCATATCACCACTGGTCTAAAATTGATTCAAACTCCATTTGGTAGTGTAGGAGCTGCAGAACCCAGGCAAACAGCCAAGAAGTCTCTCTGATATTTGCAAAACTAAAAGGCAGACTCCTCAGATTTGTAAAGAAATCTGGGACATATTATTTGCTGATCCTAGGAGTGAAGAGAGTTCTTAGAAAGGGATTACGATGATTGATGGGGTTTTTTTTTTTTTTTTAAGATGTGACTGCTTTTTGGTTTTAAGAAAAATATTCTTTGAAAGACAGTCTCATTTTTCAAGTGAAACTTCATGTTAATTCATGTTGAATTGGCAGTTTTAAAATCCATGGCTCATTTGATAAGAAAGCTGCTCTCAGAGTAGCAGAAACCTAAGGGTTTCTAGGGAATCACAGGATAATACATTGGAGAGAAGAAAATACTGTTGGAAAAAGAGCAAAGCAGCCATGACAATGAGCGTTCTGCTTGCCATTGGTGAGTGAACAATTAGATGCCAGCAACTTTAAGCTATTGTTATTACAAGGGACAGGACATTTCTCCTGTAGCAGCCACTAACTAATGCTTCAGGATACATTGATTCGGTTGGATAATAAGGCTCAAAATAGAAAGATGTGAAATATCATAAGTGATCACAAAAACAGCTATGGAGAGACCGACAGAATCCCGAGAGGTGACACTGACATAACAGTTGGCATCTTCCCAAATTAGGAAATGAGTCTTGGTGGAAAAAATTCTACCTGTAAAAGTAAAGCAGGAGGAAATGTAGGTCATTCTTTCCTTAGCAATGGAAGAGCCTGTTTTATACATCTCTCTCTCTCTCTCTCTCTCTCTCTCATGGTCCTCAAGGAAAATGAGCAGAGGTAAGGACATTTTGAAGATATGATAGCAAATTATGAGAGCAAAATCATGCCTTTAACATAGAGGAGAAATCATGCCTTCTTGTTTGCAATGACAAGAGGATCCATCTGTGGGTCAAAAACCAGAATCAGTCCTTTCGGGTACACTTGTGGAACTCCTTCACCTCGTCATGCCAAGAATTCAATCTATTTTGATTTTCCTAATACTGTTAAAATGCAGGTTTTCCTATATATTAGTAGCCTGGCATTCATATTAAGCTCAAACATGGCCAATTTCAGTTAAAATAAAATTAAATTAAAAAGCCATGTTAGACTTAAAAACTAATAGCAAGTGTAAACAGAACTATGTTTTTTTCTTGTTTTAGTCTCATAAAAATGGGAGGATAATAGTTAACGATAGGATTTCATCTAAAACTTATTCTCTCTATTTTTAAAATATCAAACCCAACTAGAGGCAAGGAAGGATTGTTGTTTCATTTTGTTGTTGTCCAGCTGCTATAGTGTTTTGATTTCATTTAATTTAAAAAGAGGTTAAGAAGGGGCAATATAAGAGTTTGGACCCTGAAATATAAACGTTGCCTTATTTGGCTGGTGCCGGGGAAACCTCTGATCCCCCTAATCCCAGGAAATAAATTAGCACTTGTCAAAACAAAAATGGAGGGCGCCTGGGTGGCTCAGTCGTTAAGCGTCTGCCTTCGGCTCAGGTCATGATCCCAGGGTCCTGGGATCGAGCCCCGCATTGGGCTCCCTGCTCTGCGGGAAGCCTGCTTCTCCCTCTCCCATCCCCCCTGCTTGTGTTCCTGCTCTTGCTCCCTCTCTCTCTGTCAAATAAATAAATAAAATCTTTAAAAAAAAAAAAAAATGGAGGCCTTCCTACCTCCAGAGCATCTAACTACCCAGCTTCCCTCAGCTGTTTCTAAAGAAGATACACCTATTTTCTGCCTGCAAATCTCTACCGAGAGCCCCAGTTCAAATAATTCAAATATTCTAATGGCAGCTCTTGGGGGATGGAGAAAGGAGCAGTTTTCATTTTCAGTTTCTACTGCATATTTTTTTCTCCACTCAGTCTTTCTGAGATCAGTAGACAGTCTGCAGGGTCTAATCAGAAATGAATACCCATCCAAATGCGGAGAAATGCATGTTGGATTAAGGAAGCAGCACTGGGAATAGCTATTGAATTCGCCAGCATTTCGCATTGTGTAATTTTTCAGTAAGGAATGTGCATTAGGGAATGTGGAAGGCCAGAATTTCCGCCCCCTCAACGCTCCTTTAAAAAAAACAAAAGAACACCATAAACCGAGTTCCCTTTGACTGACTTTAGAGGGGCTTCATGAACAGAAGCCAAAGGAGATCGATGTTGGCTCCAACTTCTAACCATAAGGATTGTCCACCATTTGCATTTATTCAGCCTCACTTGAAACCTTTGGTTCTGGAAGGAAAAAAAGAACTTGACAATCTGGTTAACATCTGGTTTTCTGGCAGCAACTTAAAACTTTGCTGCAGTTCTCGGTTTTAAGACATTGTGGAACTCCCTGTAGATAGTGCCTCATCTTGGAAAGTTTAATGAAGCAGATGGCTCTCTTAAATAGAAAAATCTAACTGCAGGAGGCAAGCACCCAACCAGCTCCCTCAAAGGAGCAATTGTTCTCTTCCCCAACACCCACTCTGCCAAGACCATAGGAAATCACTTTGTGACTCGTTACCAACTTTAAAAAAAATAAAATAATATTTCAAAACCGAAGTCATCAATTGTAGCTCTTTATCTTGTTTCCCAATCATCTTGGTTGACCACCATCATCTTCTACAACTCATTCTTTGAGAAATTCAAATTTCTCCCCCATCCAGAGTCTTTAATGGGATAATTTTATTTAGTTTCATTTTCCTTCAAAACAAGGGAGCAAGCACCCTTTTAAACTTCTGTTCCTCAGACTCACCTTCTACAGTAAGATTTTTGTATATTTTTTCAATCAATTCTTTTATTTAATACAGCAACAAATCCCTCATGGTTTAGGATGTACACATCGGGAAATGCCCCAAATTGGATGTTCTGGAGTAAATAAATGTCTCTCTGTTCTCAACTCCCTCTAGAACCTCAAAGCAACAACTTAGCAACTGTGACTAATACCTTAAATCAACCACAAATACCCTGAGCATCATATTTTTTTTCCTAAATGAAGGTGAAGAGAAGACATATTCCTCTCCACTTGATACAATAATGAAATTCTACTATCTACAGCATGAGCAAAACTATTTGTAGTCCCTTAGGAAGTCAGCTTCTAGTCATTTAAATACTTACTGAGAAACTATGTGGCAGGAACTATGCTAGTTGCTGGGCATACAGTAGTGAATGAGACAACATGGACCCTACCTCATGCAGCTTATAGGCTACTGGTCTACCAATTGCTCAACCTTATTCTGCCACGATACCCATGGCAGATGAAACACACATTTGCACACACTCCCAGAGGTGAGGTCAAAGTTATAGGCAATTCTCACCATGCTATCCCAAACCCCACTCCTTCTGTTCCCACTAAGGAAAATGTTCAAATGCAAATAAATGACAGTAACACTGTTACACACATAACTCTGAATATACTCTTCATTTTTAAAAAGGCTTCATAAACCTTAGATCTTCATGATTAGTAATAAATTACTGCAACAAATCATTTATCTGTCACAAATTAGAATAACATTCCAGGATATCTACATTGGGGTTGAGAAGCACAGTTCTCATTACTATTTCTTTGGAACTGCTTTGTACGTTACAAATCAGTTTTACTCCCAACATCTCATTCAACTTTTATAACTTTTTTTTAAATCGCATGCAATTAGACAGTAGCTAATTCTCTTCCACAGTCTTCTGGCTCCAGACCACATGCCCTTACCACTAAGGCTTTCCTCTGGGTAGCAAAAATATACATGGTGAAGGTTCTGCAAGTATAAAAACTACAACTAAACCACTGGCATCAGAGAAAAGTGGAGGACAGAACTCTGAGGAATTTGATAGCTCAGTGTACATGCTGTATCAACCAGGTCTGGAGCATTATACATGGTGCCCAACTTGGTCCAGATTAACACATATACAAGTCAATCATGTCCTCTCTTTTGCCCACTTCTTTGTTAGAGAATGTGCCCACATCTTCCACTCAGGTCATGAGCCAGCCTGTTCTGTGCTGAATTGACAGTAAGCTTCTCTGAGCGCTGCTAGTTGGACTGGAGGGGGTGGGGATGTGACCCAACCTAGGCCAATCAAATTCTCATTCTCTGAAATTTGAGTGTTGGATGTGTGAAGACATGTAAAGTCAGGGCTGAGGTGGCTATGTTCAAGGCATGAAATATGATGAGCAAACAGAGAAGTAATTCCAGTAAATTTCCTTTTTTTCTCTTTCTTCTTCTTTTTTTAAACTTAATTCCATTGGAGAGGATTTCTGTTTCTTATAACCAGGAAATAGTTAAGGCTATATATAATATCTGTTTTCCAGACTAGCTAGGCTAGAACTCTTTCTTTCTTTCTTTCTTTCTTTTTTAAGATTTTATTTATTTATTTGACAGAGAGAAACACAGTGAGAGAGGGAACACAGGCAGGGGGAGTGGGAGAGGTAGAAGCAGGCTTCCCGCTGAGCAGGGAGCCTGACACGAGGCTTGATCCCAGGACCCTGGGATCATGACCCGAGCCGAAGACAGGTGCTTAACGACTGAGCCACCCAGGCACCCCTAGAACCCTTTCTTTTATTCTCAGCTTCCGAACTTTGGGAAAGACCAAAGCCATTTGGAAGTAGGGTCCAAACACCCTCTTTTTTTTTTTTCTTTTTTTTTTTCTTTTTTTTAAAAGATTTTATTTATTTTTTTGACAGAGAGAGACACAGCGAGAGAGGGAACACAAGCGGGGGGAGTGGGAGAGGGAGAGAGAGAAGCAGGCTTCCCGCTGAGCACGGAGCCTGATGTGGGGCTCGATCCCAGGACACTGGGATCATGACCTGAGCCGAAGGCAGACGCTTAACAACTGAGCCACCCAGGCGCCCTATACGCCCTCTTATGATTTAAGGTAAATATGCCGTCCCAGAAAATTTTGTTGTTCTGCATGCCATAATCCCAGAAATCTATTAGTCATATTTCCTAGGTTTACAGCCTACTCCTCAAACATTTGAGATGAACCCAAATCTTTTCTTCTGATGGCTCATTCCTGTCTCATTACCTTCTTAGTTCTAATCCTTTTCCATTTCATTCTCTCATTCTTTCCTCCTGCCAATTTCAGTAAGGAATGTAGGAAACCTCTTATTCTGTCTCATATCTTTATATTTCTTCTTCTCTCATTACAACAGAATTATAGGAATCAATATTGACTCTTGGCCAAGATAAGAAAGAACTGGCCTAGTGCATAAGATGGATGTACCGACATTATATGTTAAAAAGAAGAAGAAGACGAGGAAGAAGATAACAGGAGGGGAAGAATGAAGGGGGGGGATATCGGAGGGGGAGACGAACCATGAGAGACGATGGACTCTGAAAAACAAACTGAGGGTTCTAGAGGGGAGGGGGTTGGGAGGATGGGTTAGCCTGGTGATGGGAATTAAAGAGGGCACGTTCTGCATGGAGCACTGGGTGTTATATGCAAACAATGAATCATGGAACACTACATCAAAAACTAATGATGTAATGTATGGCGATTAACATAACATAATAAAAAAAATAAGATGGATGTAACTATGCACTATGTTAGTCTGGACACTTGCAGCAAAAAAATAGAAGTCCTACTCAACTTGATTAAGGGAAGAGAGGAATTTATTAGCTCACATGACTGTGGGAAAGGACAGGAAAATAAATGCTGCAAGGACTCTCTCATGGTTGGAATAGGAGTAGGAGCAGTCTTCTTAAAGAAGAGGAGGTATGCCAGGAATTCTACTTCTAGCTATATACCCAAAAGAATTAAAGCAGGGTCTCGAAGTAATAGTTGTACACCTATGTACATAGCAGCATTACTGACAATACCAAAAGATGGAAGCAACCCAAGTGTCCACTGATGGATGAATAGATAAATAGAATGTGATCTACACATGCAATGGAATATCATTCAACCTTATAAAGGTTCTGACACATGCTGCAACATCAGTGGACCTGGAGAACATCGTGCTAAGTCAGCCATGAAAAGACAAACACTGTATGATTTCATTTATACAAGGTATCTAGAGTAGTCAAATTCATAAAGACAGAAAGCAGAATGGTGGTTTCCAGGGACTAGCAGGACAGGGGCAAGGGGAATTGTTTAATGGGTACAAGTTTCAGCTCTGCAACATGAAAAGAGCTCTGGAGATTGGTTGCACAACAATATGAATGTACTTAAACTACTGAACTTAACTCTTAAAAGTGCTTAAGAGGTAAATTTTATATGAAGGGTATTTTACAATAAAAAATAAATTTAAAAATTCTTAAAAAGAAAAGGAAAGTATCATTCCCAGAAGGGTGTTGAGTTTGTTTCAGATGAAACAATCTATGACCACTACAATCACAAATGAGGAGAAAAATTATTCATCCCCTTACTGATTGGAAACACCTTGGAGGTAGGTGAACAAAGGAACCACGGTGTTACACTAAGGAATGGAAGGAGCCTTGTCTAGACTAATTTCACACAATCGAAGTGGGCAGGAAAGAAAAACACAGCAAAGCTACCAACAACAGCTTCATGCAGATTTATGGCTTATAACTATAAGCCAGGGATCATTGTTTTAGCATATGGGAAAAAAGAGATTAGCATGATGTTGAAATTGTATTCAAAAGTTTGATTTCTTTCATACATACTTTTTTAAAAGACTGAATAAAAACCAAATGCAGGATAGCAATGCCAAGTAAAGTTGAAGACACTCATACTCTATGCCTCAGTAATTTCACTCTTAGATATGCCTCTTAGAGAAACTCTTACCCGTAACTACCAGGCAACATGGACCAGGAATCTCTCTAGCAATGCTACCTGAAATAAGAAAAAATGAAGATCCACTCAAAATGTCCCTTGAAAGGAGGACTGAACAGCAGAGGGGTTTTTTCTTCATACAATGGAATACTATGGGGTAGTGAAAATAAATGAACTAGAGCTACCCACACTAACATGGATGGATATTACAAACATAATATTAACATCCTGCCTGCTCTAAAATTACTTCCAGAAACATGCAAAGTAAAGCACAGTAAAGCTTTAAAGAAAAGCAGGAGATGGTAACAACTTTCAGGATAGAAGTGGGTGATCTCTGAGTAGACAGATGGGAAGGGTAACAGAAAGGAACTGATCATTTCTTAAGCTGTTGGTGAACAACAGCTGTTTGATTTATTATTAATCTAAACTGTATATACACATTACACATAGGCATTATACAACTTTTGGGGGGATACAGTTTATGCCAAAATCTGCTTTAGAAAGCTAAATAAAGAGAATCTTTTTCACATCTCACTGTCCTGATGCCATAGGACCAAATTATTTTTTTTAGAAGACACTGAACTCTGGTATGTGTTGGAAGTCAGCTCTCCAATATTGAATGCACAAGGGTAGATTTTATTTTGCATTTGTCTCTTCAGAGCACTTGTGTTTTTATATTCTCTTCTGACACTTGGAAGACAGAAGAAAAAACATAATGGAAAAGATTAACAGGGAATAGAAGTTGACATTTGAATGCATTGCCCAATAGACAGGCAGAGTTATGCATCTGCACAGTTCACAATGAAGTTTTACATGAGCAGCTGAGAAAAAACAAATAAATATAGATCTAGAGATCTGATAAAAACACGTCCTTATTTCAGTGCTTTATTGCTTGCAATGGGTGGTTCAAATCACAGCTCCTGGTGGGTTATATAAAGCCTTACCCCATGAGTGAAAATATTTCTGATTAGAACACTCTCCAGGTTACCTACTGTGTTCTGTTTATTCAGCTTATTTCAAACATTTGCAGGGGAGGGGGGCACAAAATTTACACAGAGAAAAAGGATGAAAGCTGTGACGTGGATTTCTGGTTTGACTTGGCAAATTGGAACAGGCCCATGGATATAATATCCAGATATTAAAGTTCACAGATACTAAAATTGTGTTTATCAACCAAGTAGGGTGGTAAGTCATTGCTGAAATTTTTGACATATGGTCCCGGACTTGATGACCTTTGCTGAAACTTAATATGTGTTTTTAAAAGGTCTCTACATAAGGGGATTAAAAAGTAAGCAAACCAGTGGCTTATAGCTCCTATCCAGAGTGATGAGTATCTTTACAAAATGTCCTTTATCAACCTTTCTGAGCAGCTAGAACAATTTACTGGTCATACCATTCAAAAAGGAGCATTCTCTCCCTCAATAGAAGTAGGATAGACTTAATAAATAGTCTCTGGGCATTTAAAAAAAAAAAACAGACAGATAAAGGTTCCATACACAGAGAGCTATCCTCTGTTTTTTCTTTCAAAAGGAAAATATAAGTAGGAAAATATGCGGGGGAAACGGTTCCCTCGGAGTCTCTCTGAGGCCACAGAGAATTGTCCAAGAATATTGGATACCAAAGGGAAAACAAAATTGGTGACCTCACAACAACCAAAAATAAAGACAGAACACATACAAAATAGCATGTGTAGGAAAAATTCATTTGAAGTCCATGTTCTTTCTGGCAGGGCCACAGACATGAACAATAGCACAGGAAAAAATCACTCAGAAGAATTATATAGATGAGCTTCACTATATAAAGCCTTTTTTTTTTTTTAATATCTAACTATTGCAAAACAAAACAAAAAGCAATCCAAACATTCTCTAAAACCACAGTCCCCAATCATTAATGTGTCTGGGTTGGATTCCAAGACCTTCCTTTTGGAATATCTCCTCAATAAAACTTATTTGATACTCAGAGAACATTGATAAATTTTTTCCAAATGTAGCTGTCCAAAGTTAAGCTCCTTAAAGTATCGTCCACCTGGAAATATATCTGTACACAGGTGACAGAGAGGACTTACTTATTTTTTTAAAGATTTTATTTATTTATTTGAGAGAGAGAGAGGGAGGGAAAGAGCACGAGCAGGGGGAGGGGTAGCAGAAGAGGGGGAAGCAGACTCCCAGCTGCGCAGGGAGCCTGACATGGGGCTTGATCACAGGACCTGGAGATCATGACCTGAGCAGAAGAAGGCAGACGCTTAACTGACTGAGGCACCTAGGCGTCCCCAGAGAGGGACTTTTAAATTTAGTGAGATATATTTTATCTTTGTATGTCACACCTTACCCAAGAGAGGAACTGAAAACAGATTCTACTCAACAGAACCTTACTTCGGATAAAATGAGCTTATCCATTTGGAAGTTCTGATCAAGAGGGTGAAAACGGGAAGTAATTTCCTTTAAAATATATTAGAAATGACTCTGAAGAACAGTAGTCAGAGAAGATCAGAAAAGAAAAAATTTCCAGTCAATAAGTAATTTTAGAAATTCAGATCCTAACAGGGTTTCAATGTGATTTTTTTCATGCCAGCGTTCTACCCAGCAGAGACCTTCCCTAGAGCCTAAAAGTGCTATGGAATAGTGGAAACTAATGGGGTGGATATTTTTAATTAATGTTTTTGTACACCTTCTCAGCTCTCCTATTGTTATTAGAGCATAGAGAAATACAAGGCACCTGAGCAGAAGTAGTTTAGTGACACACTGTGAAGTCTGTCTCCGTCTCAACACTCATTCTTGTTGTATCCAATTTTTCTTTAACGTTCCACTCATCTACAATCAGGACACATTCTCTTTCCTCGGATCCCTCCATTTACCAAAAGATAAGTGCTCTAATGACCCACTATTTGATGATGGCTCTCTGCTATGCCAATTTTATAAACTACTCAATCCAAGCACTGACAGCAAATTGATTTTATTCCAAGTACCAATCCTAACTGATTGGTAATGCCCGCTGGGGCATGGATGGGCAAGGATTTTAAGGCCCTATTGAGATTTAGTGGCAAAGAGTGTTGTGCTTGATTTGCAATGTCTGCCACAGGTCAGGAGTAGGGGACAAGTAGCATCCACACCATGCATTTATCATCCTTACACCATTCTTATGTTCCTGCTCTTAAATGCTACAGCTCTGCAGCTTTCTTTTAATATATTTTCATGAGACCAGTTCTTTGCCCAAAAGCATAACTCTGAAAGGAAAGCTCAGCCCTGCCGCCATTTGAAGGAGAATATATGAGGTAGGTTCAGCTCTGCAGAACTCAATTCACCCTAAGTATAAAGCAACTGCAATGAGTTGACAAAGAAATATAAGAGTCATACTTCATATATGCTTGTTTTAAATAATGGTCCTGCAACCTAAGTGTCCATCAATAGATGAATGGATGAAAAAGATGTGGGGTGTGTGGGTGTGTGTGTGTGTAATGGGATATTTTATATATGTGTGTGTGTGTGCATGTGTGTGTATATGTAATGGAATATTACACAGTCATAAAAAAATAAAAAAAGGAGATCTTGCCACTTGCAACAACATGGATAAACCTATATGGTATTATGCTAAATGAAATCAGTCAGACAGAAAGCCAAATACCATATGATTTCACTTATATGTGAAATCTAAAAAACAAAACAAATGAACACCTGAAACTAATGTAACATACATGTCGACTATACTTCAATAAAAATAAATTTTAACTTTATTAAAGATTTTATTTATTCACTTGAGATACAGACAGAGAGGGAGAGCATGAGCAGGGGGAGAGGCATAGGGAGAGGGAGAAGCAGGCTCCCCGCGGAGCAGGGGGCCCAATGTGGGACTCGATCCCAGGACACTGGAACCATGACCTGAGCCAAAGGCAGACGCTTAACCATCTGAGCCACCCAGGCACCCAAAATAAATTTTAATTTAATCTTAAAATAAATAAATAAATACAGCTTCTCATCTGCTAATAGTGTCCTGGAAGAAAGCCAGCCCCAGTCTAGGCCGTGCTCTAATGTGGCAGGAGGGAGTCGTGTTAACCTTACAGGTGCGTAAAGATGGGAGGAGACATAGGCTTAGAGCATGGGATATGGTCTGGTGCCCATAAAAATGTATGTACATAAAATTTCACTTTCATGACTTTGCCTTTTGTAAATGGGGCCACTCTAATAAAGCAAAGAGGGGGTCAGGCCAAATCGTTGCCATGAATTTAGAAGGAAATGCCCTCAGAACCAAGGATCAGCCAGATCGCCACAGAATTGTGTAGCGCTTTCAGAAGGGAGGATGACTTGCTACTCTCCCCCATCCCACTCCCTTCCCCTACTCCTTGCAATAAAGGCATTTATGAAGACAAGTGAAAATGTGGAATTGCTTCCTGTTGTAAATTTTAAATGTCATTGGCTCACTTCTAGTATGGTCTAGAGGATAGTCTAGCCCATCCTTCTCAGGAGCTGTAAAATTTTCTTTTGGCCAAGAACTACTTTTAACTTCTGAATACATATCTAGCTCATCTTTCAGGTTCTATGGCTAAACCTCCTCCCCCTCATGCCTTATAACCAGTATTTTTCTCCTTCTAAATATGTTTGCTCTCATAAAAATATGAACTAGGCTAATATTACTGCAGAACCCTTTACCCGTTTACTGGATAACTGAAGACCATCAGAATTCTACAGGCTCGAGATCCCCTTCTAAAGGTTAGTGGTTGGGGCACCTGGGTGGCTCAGTCCGTTTTGCGGCTGCTTTCAGCTCAGGTCATGATCCTGGGGTCTTGGGATCGAGCCCCACATCCGGCTCCCTGCTCAGCAGAGAGCCTGTTTCTCCCTCTCCATCTGCCTGTCACTCTGCCTACTTGTGCTCTCTCTCTGTCAAATAAATAAATAAAATCTTAAAAAAAAAAAAAAAAGGTTAGTGGTGGTGAAGGCTAACAGACTTGAGAAGCACCCCATGTTTCTCTTTTGTGATCTCATTCCCTTAAACAGCATAAAAACTTACACTGAATCAGATAGACAAAGCCCTTCTAATGTGTCAGTAAGCTAGGACATTTTCTCTCCTGTTGCTTCAAAAATAGACATACACCCTCATCCTAGAAGATCCTTAAGAAATAATTCTAATTATGATCTCAGACTCCAGGATTGAGAAAGTATTTTTTGTGAGGTGTACCCTTCTGTAATATCAGATTACTCCAAAAGGAGGATGTCTACTCCACCATCTCTACTATCAGCCCACAGCTAATTTTCAGAGCTTTACGGTGGAAGAGAGAAGGCCTCAGCTATCTGGACCTCAAGAAATGGGACACAGGAGAGGTGTTTTAAGGACAGCCATGCAGTCAGAAATCCAAGTGCTATGGTGAATTGATGGCTGCATATTTGTCACAGAGAAGGGAAGACAGGCAGAATTTAATTGCCACTCACCCAAATCCTCCAATGAGTTAAATGTAAAAGGGGTCTGTTCGATAGGGAAAAGCAGGAGACAGTTAGCTTTTTTAAGAAAGAGACCAAACACATTTATTTGACTCAGAAGTTCCTCAATGATCTTGTCGCTCTACCTACTTTCTTCATCTGCTAATGCTCTCCAATACACATCACATGTGGGACACCATACTGAGCTGGTTCCACTCTCTCATGACTCTGAGCCTTTGCAGATTCCATTCCCCTAACTTGGGCAGCTGATATCCCTTGCCCCAGCTAACCACTACTCATTAAAGGACCACATTCACAGGGAAGCCTTCCTGACCTTTTTCTTTTCAGGCCTGCCCTTTATATATGCACCCTAATGCTCTCTAATGATTTGGAGATTATTAGACACCCTTTTCTCTCTGAACTCAAAATACTGAGGGTAGGAACCATTCATCTTCTTTTCTCCAGCCCTAGCTCAGAACTAAATACCTAAAAGACCTGAAATAATATATATTGAGGGAAAAAAGTATAACTAGTGGATAAAAGAATAAATGGATAAGTAAATAGTCGAACCCAAAGGACAAGATAATGGAAGATGTTCTTACAGCAAGATGGGCAGAAACACAGAGAAGAGGGACCAGAAAACCCGTGTTGGATCTAATTCTGTGGTAAGGAGTTTGTAGAAAGAAAATTCAGTTCCTGGCAGAGCTGGGGTATTACGCAGGGCTTCAGTCAAAGAATGACAGAGCAGAAACTGGCGTTCTCAGTAACTGGGGAAGGGGAATAAAAAGAAGTGGATCATAAAGTTAAAGGGGACAGGTGGTGTCACCCTAGGGGACAGGACAAGAAGTCAGCCATAGTAAACTCATTAATAAACAGTCATAGCAGGACCCAATGAATGGGGAACTGGCATATACGTGTGCAGATGCAGCAAGAGCAAGACTGCCTGGAGGCAGTGCTGGGGAATTACACACGCTGGGCTCTCAATGGGACCTTCACCTTTCTAAGATGAAGAGTAGGTCTACCCTCCAGAGCCTGAAGTGAAACTGCAGTTACAAATGTGTACTGAGTATGCTCAACCTCCTGGGCCTCATGGATTTAAGGACAAACAATCAAGGAGGGCTTTAAGGCTTTTATCATGGTTTATATAAATGTCTATCATACCCACTCCTACTAGCCCAGGATATGGCTAGTGTTTTTATTTGTACGGATATTCGTTATCACTTTCCCGTTTTGGAAGCTGCCCTTCCTCTACCTCACAGAGTTTGCTTCCAACAGCACGAGGGTGAACAAGTGACCCAGACTGGCCAATCAGATCACATCATCCCTCTAAGCAAACTTGTTCAAGGACGGGCACAAGATCCAGGTTTAAGCCTGATCAGCATTCCCCCATTGGCTTTTGCAGAAATTCCTAGCAGAAAGAATAATGTAAGCCTAGACTAGATCAACCAGTGGCCAGCCATCTGTGCCTCTTAATGGAAAGAGTCTTCTTGAACATTAAGCCAATGCAAAGGAAAGCAGAACATCTAGTTGTGCCTTAATCTTGGATTTCTCACTAATAGAGTAACAACACGATTTATTTTTACTTTAACTAAGCTGTTTTGAGTTCTTCTTACCTGCCACCAGAAAAAAAAAATTCTATCAAATATTCTCTAATAAAATAACATACAAAACATCTAGCCAAGTGTCTGGCCCAGAGTGGCCCTCCTATGAGTTGTTTTTCCTCCATCCACAAATCCTGATGCCTACTTTTCTTCCTTCAGTTAAAGGTATCCTTCATCAACAATATATCTGTATCCAGAACTCCCTTGTGGATGGAAAAACACAAAGATTTTTAGAAAGGGAGTCCCCACTCTCCCCAGGAATTTATGTTTTTTTAGGTCATGAAGATCTCCATGATCAGAGTTTATCCCGGGCACCTAGATTTCATGAGGAAAAGATAAGAAACTGATTTTTCTCCTTAAACAAAATGTTCCTCCAATATTTTTATTGCTACCATGCATACATTTTCTTCTACCTTTCAACATTTTTCAAGTATTTGTTTCACCCAAAAGGGGTAATTTTCCTGATTCGATTATTTCTGTGGCCGCTGTCAGAAGTAGATGAGTTAAGATAAGTAAGAGCTCCAAATAATAATCACAGCTTCAGGATCTAGAGTTTAGTAAAAATTAACAGACTCAGAGGCAAAAGATTCTACTAACATATTCTATGCTCTGGTCTTCCTTTTTAAGATAAATTTATTATATAGAGTAAATATGTAATCCCAAAAAGTTGCATTCATTTATACGGCTGAGTAAAATATATGAACATAAATAGAATGAGGCTAAATCACAATAGGAACACAATATTTGGAACCCCATTAAAATATGACCCTGTTAGAGGTTCTGTTGCACAACGTAGAACACACTGGACTTCTAAAATATGACCCTGTTTTTGGGGGGCGGGGGTGATGGGTACTAAGGAGGGCATTGTTGTGTTGAGCACTGGGTGTCATACATAAGTGATGAATCACCAAATTCTACTCCTGAAACCAACATTGCACTATATGTTAGCTAACTAGAATTTAAATAAAAATTTGAAGAAAAAAGAAAAGAGACATCAGGTAAAACAATTAGACCTAAGGAAAACCATAAAAGCAGATCAATTAGAATTAATTAAAAGCCTGGATTAAAGAAAATTCTTTAAAGTAGTAAAATTGTGGCCCAGTTAATTAATTAATCATGACCCTGTTAGAAATAAGAATAATACTAAAGTAAGTTTCTTTGAATGGTAAATTTTCTTTTTTTCCTAAAGATTTTATTTATTTATTTGAGAGGGAGAGTGAGCAAGTGTTGAGAGAGAGAGCACGAGCAGAGGGAGAGGGAGAAGCAGACTCCCTGCTGAGCAGAGAGCCCAATGTGCGGCTTGATCCCAGGACCCTGAGATCATGATCGGAGCTGAAGGCAGTCACCCAACTGACTGAGCCACCCAGGTTCTCCTGAATGGTAAATTTTCTTATGAAGAAAACAATCAGAACAAAATTAGAGCAGGGAAAAAAAAAAAAAACTCTGGTGTCATAGAAATAAAATCTGTAACAGTTTTAAAATAATAATACAAGAGGCATGTAATACTAGTTACCTGTATACCAGAGATGTCACATGATTCTTTACAAATGAACCATAGACTAATAATATAGTAACATAATTAGCTAACCCACTACTTAATATATGCCAGGTGCTGTTCTGAGTGCTAAGTGTTCTATGTAAGTTTATTTAATCCTACCAATAACACTATGGGATAGATACTACTATTATTTCTATTTCACAGATGAGGAAACTAAGGTGCAGAGAAGTTAAATAACTTTTCCAAGATCACACAGCTAATTGCTTAGAAAGACATCATGGAGGGGAAAGACATGAGATAGTCCTCAAAGAATGAACAGAAATGCCACTGGGGAGGGAAAGTGCTCTGAGTGATAAGAGAACAGTGGGATTTGACCAAGTTGCCTGGAGCACAGACATCATATCACTGTAAGACCATAAGCAAGGGTGGGGCCGGGACCAACCCTTTCCTACCAGTCTGTGGCACATGGTAGATGCTTACTAAATATTTTAGAATGAATGAATTATATTAGATGTGGGGAAGTAATTGGCATTAGGGCAAAAGGGTAAATTAGAGTCAGATTTTGGAGTTCTTTGGAGGAAGTCTAGCCTAGCAGTTAAACTCACATGTTTTCAAATCGAGTAGATCACCTCCAAATTTCAGCTCTACCACTTTTGAGTTGTAAAACCTTGAGAATACTACTCAAATTCCCTGAGCTTCTCTTTCCTTTCTCTATAAAAGGGGTCAATGGTATCTACTTCACAGGGTTATTGTGAGGATTAAATAAGATACTGTATCTGTATAGTCCCTAGTATCTGGTAAATACTGAATGAATGGTAGCTACTTTTTGATTGGCAGGCTAAGTACTTTACATATCAGCTATTGCTTGCATGAGCCATTGATCTATTGAAGGGGTGTAAATGATGAAGTAAGCACTCAAAGATTAAACTAAATCAGGGGTGCCTGGGTGGCTCGGTCGGTTGAGCCTGACTTTTGGTTTCAGCCCAGGTCATCATCTCATGGGTCCTGGGATCGAACCACAAGTCAGGTTTCACACTCAGCAGGGAGTCTGCTTTAAGATTCTCTCCCTCTGTTCCTCCCCCTTCTCGCATGCATTCTCTCTCTCTCTCTCAAATAAATGAATAAAAATCTTTTAAAAAGAACATTTTTTTAAAAAGATTAATCTAAATCAGCAGAACGAAGTGAATGAGAGGGACGCAAGACTGCTTAATGTGCTATTACAATAATCCAACCATGAAATAAGTGTCTGAATCTACTCCGTGGCAGCAGAAAGAGGAAGAAAAACTGGAACAAGACTCATGGTTATAACAATTTTCGGTAATTTCCCCTCTGTCATGTATTGGACTAACATTTCAGTTTATTAAGTAAGGACTTCCGTGAGAAATAAAACCTCATCATAACTATTAAGTGGTAAATTGCTAGCAAAAAAAGAAAAAGAAGTTAGGTGAAAATCAATAAACATGAGAAGTTCTACACAAATATTAACATCTAGTGCGCCAACCCATCTTTTTCACCTGTGGGCTCATCTATTTCAATCAAATTCCGCTATTTACACCCACTCCTTCACCTCAGTAGCATGCAGACTTGTGGCAATTTGCGTTCCCTAACATGAATTTATTGTCCTTGGCTTTCTAATGATACATGATTTTAGAAGGTTGGATGGACTTTTGTGAAAAATTACTAGTTTGGGAGCAGAAGAAGGAAAATCATCTTCGAAAGCCTGAAGCCGCGGGTTCAATCTGTGACAGCATTGTAATTACAAGGCAGTCCGTTTGGGGTCACCTACAGTGGCAGTGTTGGTATAATTAGCTCTGTCAAATGTTAAAAAATAATTTTGTAAATTACTCATTTAATTGTTTTCATCATGGATACAGAGACATTCTTTAATCAGGCATGAGTCAACTAACTGTTTCACAGGCTAATCTGCTGATAGGAGTTAAGTTTATACCAGAATCAAAGTGCAACCTGGAAGATGCTTTTTACAAACCTTCCGACCCTGCAAGAACGCTCTCAGCGCTGCAGCTTCGGCCTGAATGCCATGTCCACATGCGGTGCGCGACTCCTGTCAAAGTCAAATGATTTCATACAGGAGAGAGTGCCATTTTCTTACAAGAATCCACAAAAATATAAGCCGCTTTTTGTAGCTCCATCAAGTACCAAAGATACATTAGTTTTGCTACTATGTTCAGAGATAACGGACTTTTTCAGAACCGTCCAGACGTAAACTAAGAATCAGGATGGGAATTCCCAGTTGCCCGCCAACAAGTTTGCCTCCACCCGTAGTTATGTGATTACAAGTGTTTACGACAGCCCCTTTGTTCAGGTGAGCAAGCCGCCTTCCCGCCATACTGTCTCTTGTTCCAAAGCAGCAGGCCCTTTTCCTGGATCTGCTTTTTTGTTTCCTTAACCTCATACTCCAAAAACTTCTTTTTTTTTCCAGTTGAGTTTTAGCAAATTGGAGTTAGAGCATTACAAAGAAGAGTGTGGACATCATTCCCATCAATATATTCTCCTACGTAAACCTGATTTTATTCCTCTGTGCACTGACCAATAAGACCAAAGTCCAATCTCCTCAAGAAAATTTCAGTCACCTTCCTTTTGGTTTCATCTCTGTCATTGTATTAAGATTCACTGAAGGACAAAATAAGGCACAAAACAGCTATCTGCTAGGTACCAGGAAAAATGTGCTAATCTCAGAAATAAGGACCTAGTTAGACCGATGACCATGGCCAGGGTGTAATTCTGGTATTGTTTGAACAGAAATTTACATCATGGTTGCCAAATAGGAAACAAGAAGGGAAAAGTCTATACGTTTTGGAATAAATTGGCCTTAGCAAGTTTCCCAGAAATAAGTATACTTGGACACTGACAAACCCAATCACAAATAAAGTGTCCAGGCCAGCCGGACAGGATGGTGGAGTCTCCCTTTCAGATACCTTCTCTAGCATGGACTTCATTTACTGAGGAGTTACTGGGCCCACGGTGGTCCCACATGGGTGGGGGGAGGTGACACTTGGAAATACATAGCATCTGCTGTGGCTGACCAGTGGCTGCGAGGCAGGAGACCAGGACAGTAAACATCATGAATGCTTCAGTGCAAATGCCTCAAATGGTTTTCAAAGGTTTTTGCTAACAGAATCGTGAAAAACTATGTTACCACTTGTACTTCTAAGTTATCGCTTAAAAATTGTTATTCATTAAAAATGTTTAATAGTTGCTATAGGTGTAACTCCTGGCACACGGTAAAATGCATATGGGCTGAATGTTTTGTTTTGTTTTGTTTCCAAAACCTTAGAGCTAAAGATTTAGCTCATTTGATTTAGAGAAAATATCTGTCACATCACCTAATAGGTAATGGGGGTCCAAACCATCAGCCAAATCAGATTTATGTTCCATTCTAGAAGAGCCAGGTTTCATTTTCATTTTAAATGTGTGTTACTACACATGCCTATGATAACCATCTCACTTGAGATGAAGTGAGTGAGATAAGGTGAATTCCAATTATAAGATAACAAGAGAGAGAGAAGTCATATGAACTCACCATGAGTTCACTGCATAAATGATATACAGTGCCATCCCCATTGAAACTTTCTTTGACTTGCTATTGCTAGTTATTTCCTGTGGAGTCATGCATTCTCACTTGTCTGTTTATTTGGTATCCAGAAGTTTACAAACTTATGGTCATTCACCACAGTAAGAATCAAGAGAAGGAAGAGGTTTGCATTCCTTTTGTAAAATGGGAGAGGTGTGAGGGGACAGTACAATGCAGTTTTGTCCAAAATAATCCCAACACTTGTTGCCTTGGTATAATTATTAATAGTGCCCCAGTTCGCTCTCAAAGGTGTTCCAGTTTGAACGACAAATTATATGGTAACCCAAGAAAGAGCAATTGTGGCGGGGTGGGGGGTAGGCGGAGAGGAATGGTGAATGTCGGGTGCATTAATATTAGTGAAAAGTACTTATGAATGTTAAGAGTCTGGGAAGTCTTCATGCACTCCCAGTGCATGTGAACCCCAATATGAAGACAGCTGCCTTGGAACGCCATTTTACGTGACCAGAACTTTTGCTCTGAAATTTTTCTACACAGGGCCTAAAATTATAGACAACCTAAGCAAATGCCAAGGTCAATTATTTATTTAGAATCACTTGGAAAGCACTCTGTTGTCATTCCTGAGATGAAACAATACTCAAAGTCTTTTGCCAGAATCCAAGGATGTCAGGGTCATTCAAGACCCAAATACCACCCACTCAATAATGCTATCTATAAAGGCTAAGTAGGCATTCCCTGCATTTTTTTAAAAAAGATTTTATTTATTTATTTATTTGAGAGAGAGAGAGCACATGAGAGTGGGGAGGGTCAGAGGGAGAAGCAGACTCCCTGCTGAGCAGGGAGCCCAATATGGGACTCGATCCAGGGACTCCAGGATCATGACCTGAGCCGAAGGCAGTCGCTTAACCAACTGAGCCACCCAGGCGCCCCATTCCCTACATTCTTGTTTTTCAACTGCTTCTAGGCAGAGTCCACTGCCAAAATCCACATGGATCCCCCTCCCTAGAGACCAAGGCTCCTCACCAGCACACATTGCTGGAGCTTGAGTCTCCTGTGTATGGGGAGAACATTCATCATCCCCAAGTGCCTAGGCCAAAATGGAGGTAGGCAGGAAAGAAATGCTGGGAAGTCCAAACCAAAGTCAGCATATCTGGTTTGGAGTTTCTTCATGTTTGCCACAGAGCAAAATAGCCCCTTAGATGAGACGGTGATAATAGAAAAGCAACTTCAGATCCAGAATGGTCTTCCGTGACCCTACAAGTCAACACAACTTGCACATACATTGCAGCCTTCTTGTCTGTCCCAGTTCCATAGGCTGGAGCTCAAATAAATCATTATGAAACCAGACTTGAAGCATAGAAGAAATAAAAATAAACTCAAAAAAAAGAAATGTCAGTTACATTATAAAGTTGTTTGCAACAACGACACAGGGGCAGCCACCAGAAGACAAAGACCATGAAATTTTAGAAGATTGATTCTTCACACCTATTTGCAAGACTACATTGCAATATTATAACACCATTTTCCATCTGCTCTTAGCATCACAATGTGAAAGCTTGCAGGACCACAAGGCACAGTCCCTAGATATAATCAAAGCTATATTTGAGCTCAAAGAAAAAAAGGCCACAGTAACTGATTTAACATTAGAAAGAAATCATAAATGAAAATAGTCTGCTGATGATTCTTCACAGACTCTCTGATTTTCTGCATGCATTTATATAATTATACAACCTCTGATTATTAATGAAAAAATGTATTTTACATGAAAATACCATTATGCCTCCATATTAGTTTAAAGTGCTGATTCTACCTGGGACTGAACAAATATTTCAAAACATCATATTTCAAAATACTTATAATGTAACTCTACATAGTTTATTCCTGGAACTACTCAAGACTTGATTCTATGGCATAGTTTTCAATGTCTACATTAGGAAGTCTATGGCATTTTGAAATCAGGAAAGGACAGTGTGTCATCAACAATTAGAACATCACTACCATACAGAGAGCTGTATAAAAGCTGGGATATTTTTAAGATTGGGGTTGGGGGCAATGAAAAGAAGACTGTGATGACCAAGAAATGGAAGGTGGAATCCCTGACAAAAGTACGTGAAATCTAGCTATCGTCCCAGACCATAAAGTCATGAAGCAAACACATTTGCAATATAACCATAAAGTTAAATGTAACCATAAACATAAAATGTTCATTAAAGTCATACAGATAGGAGGTGTAGATCTAAGACAGGAACAATAACAGCAGGAAGCGGCAGGTACTGTTTACATATGGTGACTGACTCCGTCTTAATCTGTAGTGTATAGTTGAAGAAACAAAACTCAGGGGCGCCTGGGTGGCTCAGTTGGTTAAGCGTCTGACTCTTGATTTCAGCTCAGGTCATGATCTCAGCGTCTTGGGGATCCATGCCTGACTCCATGCTCAGTGGGGAGTCTACTTGAAGATTTTTCTCCTTCTCCCTCTGCCCCTCCCCCTGCTCAAGCTCTCTCTCTAAAATAAATAAATAAATCTTAACCAAAAAAAAGAAAGAAAGAAAGAAAGAAAAAACCTCAGAAACTATCCATATATAAATGCTGGAATTAGAATTTTAACCAAGTCTGTCTGACTCACTGCTTATGCGCTGTCCACTAGGCAACACTCCCTACCCTAAGGACAAGTGAATTTTAACCAGGTATTGAAGGAATTCATGCACATGAGGAGCCAATAGGAGGCAGAAGAACAGACATATCTTGGCAAGATTAGCCTATGTGATACAGATGCTCAATGTATCTATCTTTGGTAGGTTGCAGCAGCTGATTGGCTGGACTTGTTGCTACAGTCAAGCAGAACACACTGGGGGAGTAACAGTAAAGCTGCCCTGCCTATCACAGCCAAGGTACCAGTTGGATCTCCTTCAATATGTATCCATGGCCTTGCCCACAGCCCTGGCTATGCATTTGGAATCACCTGGGAAATTTTTTAAAGCTATAAATGTCTGAGCAAAACACCTCAGAATTCTCAAAAAACGCCATCTGGAGTAGAACCCAGATATTAAAGTGATTTTTTAAAAATTGCTTAAGTGATTTTTTTTAAAGATTTTATTTATTTATTTGAGAGAGAGAGAGCATGAGGGGGGGAGGGTCAGAGGGAGAAGCAGACTCCCTGGCGAGCAGGGAGCCCGATGCGGGACTCGCTCCAGGGACTCCAGGATCATGACCTGAGCCGAAGGCAGTTGCTTAACCGACTGAGCCACCCAGGGGCCCTATTTTTAAAGATTTTATTTATTTGATAGAGAGAGACACAGAGAGAGAGGGAACACAAGCAGGGGCAGAGGGAGAGGGAGAAGCAGACTCCCCGCTGAGCAGGGAGCCCAATGTGGGGCTCGATCCCAGGACCCTGGGATCGTGATCTGAGCCGAAGGCAGATGCTTAACTGACTGAGCCACCCAGGCGCCCCTGTACTTGATCATTTTTATTTATTTATTTATTTTAAGATTTTATTTATTTGAGAGAGAGAATGAGAGAGAGAGCACAAGAGGGGGGAGGGTCAGAGGGAGAAGCAGACTCCCCGCTGAGCAGGGAGCCCGATGCGGGACTCGATCCCGGGACTCCAGGATCATGACCTGAGCCGAAGGCAGTCGCTTAACCAACTGAGCCACCCAGGCGCCCTGCTTAAGTGATTCTTATATACATCCAGGGTGGAGGCACACTGACCTCAGCATGATATTTTTCAAACCATGGTTTCGGAACTAGGGTTCTCTTGTGAGTTTTCTTCAACTTCTGATCACTACTACCACTTGTTTATCAGAAAATCCAGTTTGAGATAATGTGTGATTGAGTTCAAAGAACTGCGCAGCGTCCGGGTTCTCAGCCACCTGAACAAGTTGGGAGGTCATTCTGCCAGCACAGCTAACCAGCACCTCGCAGGGTGCGCCTTTCCTAGGAGGAGGCCAAATGGTGGAAATGGTGGGAGGGATGGTCTGTGTCCAAAACACAAACAGGAAAGACACAGAAGTACCCCAGTACACCTCATCACTCCCAAGAAATCACCAATCATATGTCAAAAGTCCAGGGTGACATTTGGTCGCTCACCTCTCAAAAGAGATTTTTCTTTTTTTTTTTTTTAAAGATTTTATTTATTTATTTGACAGAGAGAGACACAGCGAGAGAGGGAACACAAGCAGGGGGAGTGGCAGAGGGAGAAGCAGGCTTCCCGCTGAGCAGGAAGCCCAATGTGGGGCTCGATCCCAGGACCCTGGGATCATGACCTGAGCCGAAGGCAGACGCTGAATGACTGAGCCACCCACGTACCCCAAAAGAGATTTTTCTACAAAATGTTTGAGTGGCAGCACTCATTTCACCAAGTGTTGTCAGCTTTTCCATAAGGAAACTCTCATAATGAGGTGAATAAAAAAGAATAGAATTGTGTGCTTTTATGGCTTGATAGCTAAAACACCTGAAGATTTATGCAAAGAAACACATTTAAAAGGATACATGTTTGCTTTTGCTTTTACTATCCTGAAGTCAATTATGGGAAACTCAGTTTCTATAAGCATAATACCAAAGTGATAATTTACAGATTCTGATGATATGTCTGGCTGATTAGAAATTCCATTTTTTTAAAATATTTTATTTATTTATTTATTTGAGAGAGAGAATGAGAGAGAGAGAGAGAGAGAATGAGAGGGGGGAGGGTCAGAGGGAGAAGCAGACTCCCCGCCGAGCAGGGAGCCCAATGAGGGACTCGATCCCGGGACTCCAGGATCATGACCTGAGCCAAAGGCAGTCACCCAACCAACTGAGGCACCCAGGCGCCCTAGAAATTCCATTCTTAATGCTAAAAAGAATGTAGATGGGGGGCGCCTGGGTGGCTCAGTTGGTTAAGCAACTGCCTTCAGCTCAGGTCATGATCCTGGAGTCCCGGGATCGAGTCCCTCGTTGGGCTCCCTGCTCAGCGAGGAGCCTGCTTCTCCCTCTGACCCTCCCCCCTCTCATGTACTCTCTCTCATTCTCGCTCTCTCAAATAAATAAATAAATCTTTAAAAAAAAAAAAAAGAATGTAGATGAGAAAAGGTCACTAAAAGTAGTAACAGCCACAAAGGCCAAACAATGAAACATAAAGAGCAACCGCAGGTTTACCCATTTCTTGCTAAAGTATTAGACTTCTTCTTCTCCCTTTTTTTTTCCTTAAGAACTTCAGCCTGCCCTTGTAGTTCTGTGGGCTGCATATCATTGACTTAATATATATAGAAAGTATTGTCCCAATGAGTGACAGACAAGGGATTGACAATCTCTTTTTTTTCTCTGAAGCTTGATAAATGTGACATGCAATGCTCTATGTTCTACTCACTTACCTTTCAAGAAAGATATTTAACTTTTTCTTAGTATTCAGTCCTCTACATTTAATAAGAAAGATCCCATCAGTGAAGGAGATTTTGCCAATTAAAGGATTATTTTCCAGCTTCAGCTTTCCAGAGATTTCCATAATCTTTTTTAACCATATTGCCTCATATGGTGTATCTTAAGAAAAACTAAGATGCTATTTCCCATCACTTCTCTATTGTGCTGTTTAGTATTAAATATTTTTTAGAAGTTCCTAACTGAACTGAACTGAAATTAAACTTGCAATTTTAATATACCACCACTAGGTGGCAAGGCTGCCTCCATCATGTAATTCAAGTCACATGGTGCCTGGCTACCGCAAATGTGGATGACTC
Organism: Mirounga leonina; assembly: GCF_011800145.1. Taxonomy (NCBI): domain Eukaryota; kingdom Metazoa; phylum Chordata; class Mammalia; order Carnivora; family Phocidae; genus Mirounga; species Mirounga leonina. The sequence continues at coordinate 7,673,508 of NW_023270615.1, read as the reverse complement.
CAGTCAGATCTTCCACATAAAAGATAGATTTAATAACAAGTGCTGGTGAGCACGTGGAGAAAAAGGAACGTCCATACACTGTTGGTAGGAATGCAAGCTGGTGCAGCCACTGTGGGAAACAGTATAGAGGTTCCTCAAAAAATTAAAAATAGAATTACCATATGATCCAGTAATCCCACTACTGGGTATTTACCCAAAGAAAATGAAAACACTAATTTGAAAAGATACATGCACCCCTATGTTTATTGCAGCATTATTTACAATAGCCAAATTATGGAAGCAACCCATGTGTCCATCCATTGATGAATGGATAAAGAAGTGGTGTGTGTGGGTGTGTGTGAGAGAGAGAGAGAGAGAGATGGAATATTACTCAGCCATAAAAAAGAATGAGATCTTGCCATCTGCATGAACGTGGATCTGGAGGGTACAATGCTAAGTGAAATATGAATCAGAGAAAGACAAATACCACATGTAGAGGCCGCTTTTAGGCAAACGGTCTCGAGCGATGGAATGTAGAAAGGGCCCACAGTGACCATCTGGTTGAATCCAGACAGGCCCCTCAGGCGGCCACCTCAAAATATCCATAGTCCCTAACTGACCACTGGGCTACTTACAACCAGGCACAGTCACCAAAAAAGGGAAAGTTCTATACATCCCCATACCTCCTCACCTTCCCCCTTTAAAAACAGCCCCCAGGGGCGCCTGGGTGGCTCAGTCGGTTAAGCGACTGCCTTCGGCTCAGGTCATGATCCTGGAGTTCCGGGATCGAGTCCCGCATCGGGCTCCCGGCTCAGCGGGAAGCCTGCTTCTCCCTCTCCCACCCACCCTGCTTGTGTTCCCTCTCTCGCTGTGTCTCTCTCTGTCAAATAAATAAATAAAATCTTAAAAAAAAAAAAAAAGACTTATGTTAATTATAATTGAATGAAACATTTAATAAAAATAAATAAATTTTTAAAAGATAGGTTTTCCTACTTGCAAAATTTAAATTTGGCAAATTAAAACAAAAGTTCTCATTAAATGAGCATCGTTTTAGAAGTCGGTGTTCCAAACTTTTCTTAGCTTGTCGGGAAATGCTCTTCCAGGAAATTCATCCCAAAGTTTCAATTTTGCTTAATATCCAGTTGGCCTCAAGCTGCTTCTCATTCTTAGCCAGGTTCCTCTTAAATCTAAGCACCTCAGCCAGGTTACTTACTTAAAATGCCAAGGCCTTACTTAACTTTCCCCTGTTTGTGAATTCTGTGTTTTCTTCATTTCTTTTCTAGCTCTTGAAGAAGAAATGACTTTGAGGGAAATAGAGAAGCCAACCAACCAGCCCCTGGGATACCACCAGCCTTCCTGAATAGAAAGACACACAGTATTGTTGGCAACCACACCCACTGTCTATTCAACTTAAAAAAACAAACTCAAACTATCCTTTAAGTATAATACATCCACTTCTGTGATATCCTTTCCCAGATGCAAAAGCTGCAACCCAACACCATTTCCAGAGCTATTTGCTGAAAGGCCCTGAATTCTAAAACTTGAAGGCATGTTGAATAGCATTATTAAGACGCATTCTGTCAAACACCAAACTGCTCTTACTGCTCCTTCTACCGTATTTACAGACAGGAAGGAAGAGAGCAAACCACGATATCCAAAGCCACGGACTAAAGTCAAACTAAACCCAGTGAAAAACTAATCTGAAAAATAGCTGATTCCCAATTCATTGTCCTGAAGATTAACAATAATGATGACAGGCAAACACTTCTTGAGCACATAGTACCCATAAGGACCTCTAGGGTCATCTGTTCTGATGAAATTTCCAGAACCTCCCCTTAGAACACTGCCTACCTTCTCTTCCAACATTTGTGTGTCTAAAATGGTACTTATTATACCATATGGTAATTGTGGGGCTGCTAAGAGTTGGGAGCTACTTGACATTAGGAACCCCAAGATCATAACAGTTTGCTTTATCTGCTCTCCTAGAATACTACTAAATACTGTTTCCCTCATAAGTCACTCACTTCTCTATATACATCTGGCTGAGTCCATACAGTTCATTTTATTCCTAAATTTATGTATTTTAAAAGTCTCAAATTAGCAGATTTTAAGAGCTTATGCCTCTCCTCCTAGCTGTTTTTTTTTAATCTCATTCTGTTTTCAGTAGCATACCAAGATGGTGTGTGTTTTGTTTACTTTGGGGTATCTATATATTTAATTATTCCTTTGCCTTGTGAAGAGCCAAAGTTTCCCTTAAAAGAAACATCAACAGGGGCGCCTGGGTGGCTCAGTCGGTTAAGCGTCTGCCTTCGGCTCAGGTCATGATCCCAGGGTCCTGGGATCGAGCCCCGCATCGGGCTCCCTGTTCAGCGGGAAGCCTGCTTCTCCTCCTCCCTCTCCCACTCCCCCTGCTTGTGTTCCCTCTCTCACTGTGTCTCTCTCTGTCAAATAAATCAATAAAATCTTTAAAAAAAAAAAGAAAGAAAGAAAGAAACATCAACATAGGTACAAACGACTGACTTTTATATTATTAGATTTTAGCATTGGCTCATCTACATAGCAATATTTCTTTGCTATGAACCAACAGCTCCAGGTCAAGATCTTCCCCACAGCCTGGAAACCATTTAGATCTCTTAGCTCAACTTCAAAAGCACAGTGTTTTAAACTGCCATTGCTAACAATCAGTCATTGTCATTACTGACAATAATGTTGAAGAACTGACCTCCTATTTTTATTACTCAGGAAATTTCCTTCCAAAACTGTTATACCTACACTCAATGATGTACGATTATTGGACCAGTCATGCTACATGTCAGCTCTGCATTAACCTGTGGTGCACTGGACAAACTAAACTTCTAGACAATCCAGTCTTAGCCATTCAGGCTAATTTCTTCCCCATGAAACTCTTTGTCAAAATGCCAAGAAAAAAAAAAAAAAAGATCTACTGGAGGGGGTGGGGAGTGAGACGGAGATGTACTTCACCTCAGAGGGGTGACTTCTGAGCACCTGACGCATTGACTCCCAAAACTGACCTAGAGATGCCTGTTGAAAAGACAGATCCCAGGGTCCCACCTCTGGCCATTATCCTTTTGCTCCCACTTTGATAAATACCGAGAGACAAGCTGCAAAATGAGATTTGAGCAGGAAGAAATCTACATAACTCACAAACCAAAATAGCCACCTTAAAAAAAAAAAAAAAGTGAAAAGATGTTCCAACTCCACATTCAATTTTAACTTATCTATTTGGCATAAATTCTGTAAAAGGTAAAGTCATGGCTGACAAAAGGTAAGCGATGAAAGCCTGGCTTGAAGAAAGCAATAGCCATAGTCAGGCTGATTATGCAGCGCCTACTCAACAGTTTTTGCTGAAGATTAATCATCTCTAAGAGGTTTTCTCTCCCATTGCCACCAAATTAAATGGCGCCCAGAAAACATTTTGCCTGTGAAATTTCTGCCTCTCCACAATACTGATTTCCATATTTGCCAAATTGTCAATTTAGAACTGGCAAGGTCTTTCAATGTTTACAGTTCCCCCCACCTTATCTGCCTGGGAAACGTTCCAAGACACCCAATGGATTCCTGGGCAATAATGAGCCCTATAAACACCGTGGACCCGCCCTGAGCCTTGTATATACTCTGCCTTTTCCTATACATACATACCTATGGTAAGCACAGTAGGAGATTAACAACAACTAATAATAAAATAGAACAATTATAACAATATACTATAATAAAGGTTATATGAATGTGGCCTCTCTCTCTCAAAATATCTTATGTACCATACTCACCCTTCTTCTTGGGATGATGTGAGATGATAAAATGCCCATGTGATAAGATGAAGGGAAGTGGACGATGGAGGCACCGTGACATGGATTAGGCTACTGTTGACGTTCTGACAGTAAGTCAGCAGGAGGATCGTCTGCTTCTGGGCTACAACTGACCCTTGGTAACTGACACAGGGGAAAGCGAAATTGCACATAAAGTGGGCTACTGTACAGAGAAAGGTTTTGCTAGTGAATTTTAGCACTCATCTACTGTGCCCAAAGAGGCCAAGAAAAATTGAATCAACCAACAAAGAATACAGGGAATGAGAGAGTAATTGGGCCATTTCCCCCCACCTCTGCTCCCAAATTTCCAACTCACATCTATATATAACCTGAGGTCTATACAAGTCAAATCCTTTCAACCATGCAAGTCGGGAAGTTTTCTCCAGTCCTTTGAAGACTTATTGAAGAGAAAACGATATCCTTGGCATATGTTTTGTTTTCCTGTACTAAAACCAAACAGCATTGTTATTTTAGCAACTGTATTCAGATCGAAAGAACAACTTAAAACATTTCCTATTCTATTAGCTTCCTGAATCGTCCTCACTTGCAAGTATCTGTTCTGTGGATAGCTACATGGCTGAGAATTTGGCTTTCAAAGAGTAGCTCAGGAACTTGGAGATAAAGAAAGAGAACACCTGACTCTTGGGCCTGTAAGGAATCAATCTGCTATCAAAACAATTGTAGGACAGCACCCAAATCGCAAAGATCCCTAGCTTTTCGACACTTAATCCAGGACGCTGTCAACAAATCATTCTCCTAATGGGATTAGCTTTTAAAAATGAGGGGCACCTGGGTGGCTCAGTTGGTTAAGCGTCTGCCTTCAGCTCAGGTCATGATCGAGCCCCGCATCGGCTCCCTGCTCAGTGGGGAGTCTGATTCTCCCTCTGCCCCTCCCCTCTGCTTGTGTGCTCTTTCTCTCTCTCTCAAAGGAATAAATAAAATCTTTAAAAAAAAAAAAAAAAAAGAAGGCAACTACTCCCACCAGCTCAAATAGTTTATTTAACCAAAGATGTTTGTGCTATTTGTTACGTTTATGTGATTTTAACGTCATATAGAAATCTGGGCACAGGGGCTCCTGGGTGGCTCAGTCAGTTAAGCGTCTGCCTTCAGCTCAGGTCATGATCTCGGGGTCCTGGGATCGAGTCCCACCTCAGGCTCCCTGCTCAGCGGGGAGTCTGCTTTTCCCTCTTCCTCTGCCCCTCCCCCCTGCTCATGCTCTCTCTTTCTCTCTCTCAAATAAATAAAATCTGAAAAAAACAAAAGGAATTCTGGGAACAAAGCCTCAGTGGTAGTGACCATGGCCTAAACATTTGAAATAGGTTTATATTATTTCTTTTGTTTTAGAGATTATGGCATCTCCAGTAGGAAGAATTTCATGGCTAACTGCTTCATGGATTCACCTAAAAGTGGAGCTTAAGGTAGCCATGCAAAGGCCTGTTTTAAACTGTCTGAGGTATGCATGTTTTAAACATGCTCTTTAGTAACTTTCTTAAGTTTTCATCTTGTATGCATGTGTAAACTTTCCCCATGATCTGATCACACAGGACAAAATCCACACCTCCTCGGTCATACTCAACCCGATAATTACATTCTGGATGGTGATTTAACATGGAACAAAGTTTTGTTCCTCAAGCACCTAATGCCCCCAATTACAAGGCATTCCTTTTCTCCTCTATATTGTAAGAGGAGAGTTTAAGGAAGTTTTTATTTTTCTAAGGCTACCCAAATCCAAAGAGAAAGGGCAAATGATTACAAAATCAAAGAGAAGTAACCATGCTAGGTTTTTAATTGTGTTTACACAATTGAAATACCCTGGGGAGAGATCTTGAGCGTCCCCAACAACAACAAACTAAAATTGCATTAGATATGAAGTAGCATCTTAATATGCAAAGATATTTTCTTAGTGGTCAGTTGTAAGAACTAGCTATTAAACCAAGAGCACCAAGATGAAACTCATCAGTTTGTAAACTCAATGTGTCTGTGAGATCTTTACTGACGTAAATCCAAATTAATTTACTCTTGAAAATGTCCTCCCCCCGCAAATTTGTTTTTGCTTGCAGATTCTAAGAGCCATTTCAATTATTTATTTCTACTTTATAGGATATGTAACAAGAATCTAATAGCTATCAGAAATTACTACATAATTAAACTCTCTTATTTGATATTTTAAAATATCCCAATAACGTGTGTATTTATACAGAAAACAGTCAAATATATTTGTTTCATTAGTTTTTATGAAATGGTTTGCTCATATACCTTTCATATTTAATTTATTATTTTCTAAACAAAGTTTTTGTATTGTCTTTGACCTTGTAAAGGATGCACAGACACACACAAACATATCCAGAACTTTTGAGGCACTAAGAGAAAATATCAGGTAGTCAAACAAAATACTCTTAAGAGTCATAATCATCCACATTATGACTTAATACCTTTCTCTGTTACTTCTTTTTAATACAATAGGTGAGGTCGCCAATAACAGGTAGAGAATAGAGCTACAGAGAGAAGCCTTTAAAACCAAAACTTTTTTCAAACAACTTGGAAAGGCATAATGATGTAGAGAATGCCTTCAGCCCATCTTCCAATGATTTAAAACCTGCTGATGCCTCAAAGAAGTATTCAGAACAATATTGTGCTTGGAGGGGGTTTTATTTTATTTTTCATTTTGTACTGCATCCATCTGGAACAAATCTCCCTGGGTGTGTTACATCTTGAAATCACAATTAAAAACATTAATCGGATCTGGCCCACCAGATCACATAACCTTGGTTGCCCAGTACACTGACATTCTCTAACCAGAGCAAGGAGGGAAATTTTTGAGATTAAAAGAGTTGTTTCAGGTGTGGCTTGTGGTGTCACTGGTCCAGGAAGGAGGAAAATCTGGGTGACTAAGCAATCTTCCCCCTCTTACCACCATATCTAACCAACCTGAGTGTAATAAACACAAAGGTGACCATCACTGGAGCATCCGTCCAAAAAGAAAATAGAACCATTGATACCTTATTAGATACCTTCACTGATTAAGAAAAAAGCAAAAATCTGGGGGCACCTGGGTGGCTCAGTCGTTAAGCGTCTGCCTTCGGTTCAGATCATGATCCCAGGGTCTTGGGATCGAGCCCCACATCGGGCTCCCTGCTCCATGGGGAGCCGGCTTTTCCCTCTCCCACTCCCCCTGCTTGTGTTCCTTCTCTCGCTTTGTCCTTCTCTGTCAAATAAATAAAATCTTTAAAAAAAAAAAAAAAAAGAAAGAAAATTTAAAAAGAGGCAAGAAAGATCCCAATTCTATTGTTAGAGTATCGATGAATATAAAACTTTCAGCAGATTTTCTCTTCTTATTTAAGGAGGACCTTCATTTTTCTGATTATTAAAATATTATGCAGTTACTTTTACATAAAATAATAATCATTCATAACCCCATAATCTCACCAGATGGAGGACGGCCAGATTATCTTCCTTCTAGTATTTTTCAATGCCACCTGTTATTTAACAGAATTGCACTCCATCTCAAAAAAAGAGTTCAACCAGCTATTTACCAACATAGAAAGAGGTCTTGAGAATTTCCCTCGGCCTCAGTTGTGGTCCACTGGGCACTGTTCACATCCCCTTCTCAGATCTCTGCTGCTAGCAGGTAGACTGATTTGCACATTTTTTTTTTGTATTTTTCCTATCTGCACAGTCTGGATTTCTGATGCTCTAAAGAGAAGGCAACCACCAGCCCATGCAAGGACTTTTGTGCGCGCACACACACACACACACACACACACACCCCAAAAAGGCACCATTCCTTTAAGGCAGTCTCCATCTGCCCTTCACTTGGGCAGAGCACAAACTGTGCAGCCCTGCTCGGAGAGCCCTGCCTGAAGAGATGGAATACATGATAACCCCCAATTCCATGTGCACTGCTCTTGGGCTTCTCCCACACCCTCTACCCACCTGCACGGATTTACGCAGGGGTGCACGGTGTCATCAACACTGGTAATCCGCCACCCTCTCTCCACAGCTGTTGATGTGGTCTGCCATTGCGGAGAGTTTTAGAAAGAGAAATGCTAATATCTAGCAGGAACACAGACAGAGTACTTTGGTGTGGCTTCCTCAAGAGCGGCACTCAATAAGGGGACAGAAACTCAGTTCCCTGTTTGGTATAGACCATGAGGTTGTGAATTAGAAGGCAAACACACACAAAAGAGGCATAAATGGGATTTCTTCCTATTTTCTGGTCATACTGAACCTTGAGTTACTGATATTTTTTAGTCTGGTGAAATTTCTCCCAGATCCTGACAACATTGACTGTCAGTATTGGTCTTTGGAAGTATTATGAATTCATCTTCTAGAATGTCTTCCTAAGAATTTTAGTGTAAAGTGGGGAACTATTAAGTAGGAACTGCTAGCCAAATGCTATTTTAACCTAGTAACTGATAATTAGGTTTTCAAAATCTATCACCCCATACCGATTTTTTTTTTAAAGATTTTATTTATTTATTTGAGACAGAGAATGAGAGACAGCATGAGAGGGAGGAGGGTCAGAGGGAGAAGCAGACTCCCCGCCGAGCAGGGAGCCTGATGCGGGACTTGATCCCGGGACTCCAGGATCATGACCTGAGCCGAAGGCAGTCACTTAACCAACTGAGCCACCCAGGCGCCCCCCATACCGATTTTATACCCCACCTAAAACCACAGGCTGACACCACTATTGTTATATTAGAGGTAGTTGTATCAAAAGTACCTTGAGAATCTTAATAAAGACAATATTCTATTTGCTTGCAAATATACAAGTGTAATGGTACCCATCAGAGAGAAGAGTGTTCTAAATGATTTGTAAGGGAGACTCTTTACAAGGTGTTCACTTGATATATTAATGGCCTATTAAGTCTTTTTTAAATGAATCTTTATAGAACCCACTCAGCCAATATTAGTTATAATAACTGGAGTTTGCAATGCTTAAAATTAAAATGAAGGTGTAGAGATAAAGAACTTCCTTTATCCATGCCCATCATGAAGTATTCCATTGTGAAGAAGTGAAAACATCCATATTTGGGGAATAAGGAAGAGCCTGTGTTTTCAATATATAAAATGAATTGTACCAAGCAAATCTTATTATACCCTCTTACTCTAAAATGAAATTTTAAATGTCAGCAAGGGAATATTTTAAAGAATTATGATTTATCCATTTAATAGAATATTATGTAGATACTTAATGATCCATGTTTAACAACAAGGAGTTTGTCATTACAAATTTAAAATTTTAAATATGAGGCTATTCAGCATTTAGCTAGGAAGTACATAGTAAATGCTCCACCATTAGGATTGTAATTCTTCCACATTCATTTGTGATATATCCAAAGAATAAAAAATCAAAAGAGGAAAAGATAATTATGTAAGTTTAATAATAGAAACTGAATTTTGTGCAAAAAAACCCCCATTATATAGCTACTTAAAATAGTCAAGAGTGCTTGAAAATAATTAATATTTTATGGGAAAAGGCAGAATATAGTTAGTATACAGTATGATCCCACTTTTTTAAAAATATGCATACTTTATACTGATAAATACACCATATTTAATAGTTCTCTCACTCTGAGACTGAGTGGTTTTTAAAGCTATTTTTGTACTTTTCTGTATCTTCTGATCTATCTACAATGAATGTGCACCATGTTTAAAATATTTGTTCTCGGGCGCCTGGGTGGCTCAGTTGGTTAAGCGAATGCCTTCGGCTCAGGTCATGATCCTGGGGTCCTGGGATCGAGCCCCGCATCGGGCTCCCTGCTCAGCAGGGAGTCTGCTTCTCCCTCTGACCCTCCCCCCTCTCGTGCTCTGTCTCCCATTCTCTCTCTCAAATGAATAAATAAAATCTTTAAATAAATAAATAAATATAATAAAATAAAATATTTGTTCTCAAAAGGGACATGTATTTTACTACAAATTAAGAAGCAAATACCTTGATGAATTTTTCAACTCCCATGGACCTTGTGAAACACATATTCCAGTCAAATTTCTAATAAAATTAATTTACAAATACTAAGCTCTATCTTTGAAATTGAGTGACTTTATTTTTTAAATAAAACCTAGATCTATACCATTAGGCACCAAAATAAGAAAAAATGGGCGCATTTCACACAGAAGACAGAAGACAAGCATAGCTCTTTTCCAACCACGCAAACCATATTCCGATCACCAAATTAAAACGGTTGTGAATGAATCCTCAAATGTGGGGAGCAAATAAATAAAAATGGCTTTTTGTTGAACGACTTTAAACTGTCCTTAAAGTTTCATTTCCAGAAATTCTACACATGTCCTTTAAAAACCAGAATTTCTCTGGCAGTTAGATACGCACACATATTCACTTGCCTTTCGTTGGAGAACCAACCAACGCTACAGCTCAGTACCTTGACAAGACCACCTGGAGAATATGCCCCACCCAGGACCTCATTTGGAATTTCTCTGGTAATTCTAATTCCAATTCCAAATTCTGGCATGTATCCAAAATGAAAACCTACCTCAAACCTACCTTTTATGGAGCTATATCCCAGAGGCTACGAAAATGAAAATCAGGTCAACAGAAGAAAAAATACATTGAGGAGGTGAGGATTAATTGGAGGAAGAGATCAATATCTATGGTCAGCTGTGGTTTAGAATTATGATGATAACAGTCATGAGTGTTTGATGTTTAACCTTTATACATTATTTAATTCAAGAGCCTCTTCACATTCCCTTTCTCTACCACCCCCGCCTCGGCAAGCCCCTTAAAACTGTCAAAATAAGATTCAAACTTGACCAAAATAACTAGGTATTAGAGAGTTCTCAATTCAATTTGTGGATTAAAACAATTCCAGTTGAAAATTAATTTTTAAGATATATTATTTTAGCCAGAGGGGGGGAAAAAAACTTAGCCGAAAGCAACTCATTTAGTTTGGATAACAAATGGGGAAAAAATCTCAGAATAACCAAAATAGATCCTATCACACATACAAACAGTATCAACAACAATAACTAAAATGTATTCTAGGACACATTAGCAATGTTAGTTCTATCCATATAGCATATTTTTAAATTTTCTGCTGCTAAATGGAAAGGTAACATGATCAAGAAGTCATTTAAAGCACACCAAATTAAAGAAAAGTGACTTTAGAGTAAAAACCATTCACAAACCAGGCATTTAACCAATTCTGGACAAAATAGAAACTATAACTTTAAAAAATATAAGATTTTTTAATGTTCAGAAACTTTGAATACTCAAATACTATCATTCCCTTTTTCTATTGTAATCCAAAATGACAAAGTAATTTTACATTCTCTTACTGTTAAGAAAATTAATAACTTCCGAGGTACTGATAGAAAACAACAAATATACATTTTTGTTTGCCCCAATCACTTGGAGTCTAAGCTATTCAAAATAATGCAATGTACATTGAAAATAATATGCCGGTTATTTTACCTACATAATATCGTTATATTTTAGGACACTACTCAAATTTGGGGGCTAAGATTAAACTTCATTTCATTCCAAGTACTGGAATTACTGGAGGCTTCAGAATATACCTTTGTTTCTAAGAAACTGACAGTTAATAGCCAACCAATCATATTACCTCATCACTCTATTAAATAAATGTTTTCAACTGTGCCCTTGACTCACCACCCAAAATAACAACCTAGGTGCTCCCCCACACTGTCCCATTCTCCGCAGAGAGCAAGCAATGAAGTCACTTAATGAGCTTTATAAAGAACTTTTCGCAATTCAGCCAAGTTTAACAGACCTAATCCTCTTCTGCAACTGCCTTCTAAAGTTTTCTAACAAATCTCCACCAAGGATCAAGCCAGGAAGAACACTTTGGTGTCCTGAATTTAAAAGGCTCCTTTGATCTCCTACAGCACTTAGCAGATGCTTTTCGGTACACTTAAAAGAAACATGAAACTCACCAGATTTGTTTGTTTGTTTTTCATCTGGGCAACCTTCAAACACCGGGACTATAATGATTCCAGCTATCTCCTCATTTCATTCTGCCAAAGCCGAGGTGCGACAGGTGCGGGGAGAGCAGCCCCCCGGCGCTGCGCCCCTGCGCCCGTCGAGGAGGACGGAGGGGGAGGGACCTCTCTCCTAGGGCGATGGGAGAGCCCAGGCTGTGGAGCCTGCCACAGGTTGCAGCTATTGGCTTTGGCAGCTGTGTCTTCTAGCTTTGCTTCCAGCCTGGTGGTGAGTTTGCAAATGATGCTAACTCCCCTGCTCCAGAGGGCTGCCTTCCTAGAGTAAGCTCCAGTACTCCCGTGTCAACGGCAGAGCTGAGTCAACGCAAGGAGGGAAAATTAAATTAATAGAGAATTCCTTCATCTGGTCACACCGACTGCCACCTGGAGCAAAGGAAGTCATTTCTTCGTTTTCCTAACTCGTGATAATTACCCCAGCCCTCACCTTACGCTGCCTGTGTAGGACATCGATTATTAATACGTGCATGAAGCATTTCCTGACCCAGGTCCTATTTATAGCAGAAATCGCCTTTGTTCGCAGCGCCTTGTGGGATCAGGAGGGAAAATACCACTTACCCTGTGCAGCTTTGCCTCTCCAAGCCTCATTACTTATACTAAATATGAACTACGATGCTTCATGATAGTGACAAAGTACAATAAAACAGTTGGTGGTTCCACTGTTGTTCGCTTCTCTCTTTTATGCATGAGCAAGTGCACACCATTAAGACGAACCTGCTGAACCACCAGCATCCTGCTGGTGATGGGAAGGTGCTGCCTTCTGATGCAAGTCCCACCTGGGGAATGTGCACCATTCTCTCCAGAGATGCTGGGGATTTGCTCTGTTTTCCCACATGATGCAATGCTCCAGAAATAGAGACACAAATCACATCTGACCGATCCTTCACATTCCTGAAAATGTTTTGGAAAGTAAAACCCCCATTTCCTTTATTTTTTTTTTTTGACCTTAGCTATGTCTTACTTCTCAATTTTACAATGAAATTTCTCAAAGGCAATACTGATCATCATACCATGTTTCTTAAACGCCTTTCTGAACTAGTCCTTAGACCTCTTCCTGAGTTCTTAAATCAAAATCTGAGCACATGATGTGATGAGCACTGGCTATTCTACGCAACTGATGAATTACTGAACACCACATCTGAAACTAATGATGTACTATATGTTGCCTAATTGAATTTAAATTTTGAAAAAGAAAAAAAAAATCTGAGCACGCTAATTTAATAGCCTTGGGGGCAGGGGAAGAGTGACAATGACAATAAATAAGTGAGCTAGATTAAAATATATGATGATAACAAGCACTTGATAGGATATCATTTGATATGATACATTTGATATGGCTAAAAATCCTGGGGGAGCCTGGGTGGCTCAGTTGGTTAAGCGACTGCCTTCGGCTCAGGTCATGATTCTGGAGTCTCTGGATCGAGTCCCGCATCGGGCTCCCTGCCCAGCGGGGAGTCTGCTTCGCCCTCTGACCCTATCCCCTCTCATGTGCTCTTTCTCTCTCATTCTCTCTCTCTCAAATAAATAAATAAAATCTTAAAAAATAAAATGAAAAATAAAATAAAAATAAAAATCCTGTAGTAATTAATGTCAACACTAGCCTGGAGGTGTCAGCAACAAGACCCTAAAGAGATCTTGAAGAGGCCCTCATTTCACCGAGCAGGTCCCCGAAGCTGCCAAAGGTTGCGCAGCCTGCTTGATGCCCCCATAACAAGTTCACTGGAACATAAGGAACGAAGCCAAGTCTCCTACGTTCCAGAGCTGTGTTTCCATGACATCATGGTTGGTACTTGCTATGTCCTGTATTCATTTTCTATTGGTGCCTAACAGATTACCACACACTTAATAGCTTAAAATAAAACATGTTTCTTAACTCAGAGTTTGCATGGGTCAGAAGTCCAGGCACTGTGTAGCTGGATCCTCTACTCGGGGTCTCACAAAGCTGCAATCAAGATGTCCCTCAGCCCACATTCGTAGAATTCAGCCCCTCGGGGTTGTAGGACTGGAGTCCCTGGGTTTCTTCACTGGCTGTCAGGTGGGAACACTCTCGGCTCCCAGAGGCCACTCTCAGTACCTTGCCACGTGGCCCTTTTACAACATGGCAGCTGACTCATTCTCTAGGCCAGCAGGAGAATCCCTCTCCGGTCTCCTAAAACAGTCTTAGGTCCTGTAACACAATCACAGGACTAACTATCCCATCCCCTTTGCTATACGCTATTGACTAAAAGCAAGACCCAAGTTTTGCCTACATTCAAGGGAATGGGATTACACACAGTCGGGGGTCATCTTAGAATCCTGCCTACCACAAGTATGATTTATGATTTAAGAAATAAAAGCACACACACGTACGTGCAACAGTCCTACACTGCCTAATAACAAATGCGAAAAGACTGGTTGTATCAGTGATTTCTATTCACTAGCTACACCTTTGTCTTCGTCTATTTGGGTTACTCTAACAACATGCCCCAGACTGGGTGGCTTAAACAACAAACATTTATTTCTCACAGTTCTGGAAGCTGGGAAGTCCAAGATCAGGGTACTAGCAGATTAGCATCTGGTGAAGGCACTTTTCCTGTCTTTTGCACACAGCTTCTCTCATGGTGGAAGGAGAGAGCACTCGTGTCTCTTCCTCTTTGTAGAAGGGCATTTATTCCTTCACGAGGGCCCCACTCGCAGGATCTCCTCCAGCTCTAATTACCTCGCAAAGGCCCCACCTCCAAATACCATCACACTGGTGGTTAAGGCTTCAATCTATGAATTTGGGGAGGACACATTCTGTCCATACCAACCTTCTATTTTGGCTATTTTTCTGTTTCTTTCACTCTAGTAGCCTGAGGCTATGAAGCCTTTTTTATTAGTGTTGTTCATCTTATTTCTTTAGCACTCAGTCTGTGAAAACCTTGATCGTGTACTTTCTTAAGAACCACGCTATTTTACTTGAAACAGAAGGCAGCTAATAGGGCTGAGTCTTCTTTTGATGTCATACATTTGGAAGGTATCCAAATGATTTCACAAATAGAATTTAGCCAAGGAGGGGGAAGAAAAGAAGGCATCAGAGATTGGAAAAAATAAATGATCTCTTGACAACCAGGGGGGAGAATTTCACTATGTGGCATGAAATCCATCCATTGCTAGGACCTGGGCAAGTGTTGAATTTTTGGAAGGACTAGAAAAGCATTTTCTTAGCAGCATTTGTGATATAATTGAAGGGGGAAAAAAATAGAACTTGAGGTCTGGATTTAGGTCCTCTGTGACATTTGTCAAGTCACTGAGCCCTCTGACTCCTTCTTCCATATATATACATATGGGGATAACAATACCTTCTCAGGCTACTGATGAGAAGTAGGTGAGCAGATGAATGGGGAAATGGCATCTTAGCAATCACTTAGCATAAGGAAAATAAATTTTACTTCGGGATAAGATCAGAGTTTGGCTTTGGTAATGTTGACCACAGGCCAGGGTTGGTGCATTACTTGATTGAATCAACAGATTTATGGGATCTAGAAGTCATACATATGTTAGGCATTACTATCTAAAATTTAAAATTCACTGAAGTTGAGTATAAAAAGTCAAACAATGCATAAGGGAAGAAATAAAGATGTAATCCTGTGCTTGCTCCATTCCCACCTCCGAAAGGGTGCAATATTAAGTCTAGTGTGTGCTTTTCCCTTACACAATGTGTGTGCATGAATATATACACATAGATAGAAACATATATACACATATATGAGATTATTTACTTGTTTTAACAAAGATAGCATACTATATATATTATTCTGTAAATTGAAACTTGACAGATTATGGGCCATTCACAAGGCCCAAATTTATCCTTTTTTCCCCCCTAATTTCTGTGTGTGTGTATGTGTGTATTTTTATTTGAGGATTGTACATCTGCTTTTTAGTCTAGATGTTTTTTTTCCTTGCTTTCCATCCAACATCTTTCCTTTACCTCCACCACATCACTACTCCTCCAGGGAACCCATGTTAAAATTGACAGTGTATCTCTCTAATCACATACACACACATACAATCAGTCACTTAAATGGGAGAGTTGTTATAAGAATTGGATCATATTGCACACATTTCTTTGTTTGCTTAGTCAACAATATTTCATGGAAATCCTTCCAAGATGATTAATATAGCTCTATTTCATTTCTTTTAATAGATGCATAGCTTTCCATGCTGTGAGTTTGCCATAGTTTATTTAACTATTATGAACAACATGGGATAAATATTCTTGTATATATTTCCCTTTGGGGTTGACTTTTTATTTCCATGGAATACATTTCTATCAGCGGAATCGCTAAGTCTGCAGATATCTATATTTTTTATTTTAATTTTAGGAGGCATGGCCATGTCTCTTTCCAGAAGAAAATGTCACAGATCCTATCATCAATGGATGAATGTATGCTTCTATGTGTGTGTGTCACCCAAGGCAGGACTTTACATTTCCATGTTTGTTTGTTCAATTTTGTCAGCCTAATACTGGTGAATTGATATATCATGTCAACTTTTCTGTGTTTATTGAGCACATAATTTTTCATTTTTCTACTGGCCTGTCTTTTTCAAGTTTTAAGTGTTCTGTGTATGATTATGTATATAATCCCTTTGTCTTCTGTATTACCAATACTTTTTCCAAATCCATCATTTATTTTTGACTCTGATTATCATATCAGATACCATAATTATTTTTAACTTTTAACAAATATAACTATATTTTTCTTTTATAGATCTGAGTTTTCAGTCTTGGTTGTGAATTTCTTTCCCTCTTCTATATATAATCTAGGATTTCTTGCAAATTTTTGTTTGTATATATATTTGCATTTCCATCTTTAATCATCATAGACAACTAGTTATAGATTTCTAAGTATATTCCAACTACTAGGACAAATTCCTAAAATCATTTAAATATTCAGTATTGGACTGATTCCTTTTTCTTCTTTCTACGAGCCTGATAGAAATTAAGTCTGATGTCTTATCCTCATTTTCAATATTATCAAATATTTATTCCTAAAACTCCTTCACTGGATTTAGGTTAAGTGATAAAAGTGTAACTCAAAATTCTTTACCCTTCCATCACATCATGGAATACCTATACTAACTGCTTCCAGGAATTCAATGCATATCAGGATAATTTGTTGAGATATTAACATATGCTTTGTTTTTCCTGCAGCACGCCTTTGCTTAAACACAGGAGGTACCTCCCAGAAGTAGAAATGCTTTGACATCAATCCCCTTTCCACATATTGTTCCTAAAGTGTCAACTTCTCGACATTATATTAGGTTGTCCCAGAGGAGGACAGAAGAAAAGGAGTGCCACTGGGTGAAAAAGAGAAGACACAGAGACATCTGCAGGGCTGCAGGCTGACTGAGAACTGGAACTGTTCCATGCCTCCCATGTTGTGAAGCTGCGCTAGGGCTCCCAGCTTCCCAGCATGAGTTGACAAAGCCTCCAAGCCCTGCCTCGCCTAGTGGAATGACCATACACACGGTGGCACACATGAACTGTCAAATATTTTGGCAATTAAGGACCTCCATTTTCTTCACCCAGCTTTAGACAAAGATATGGAATCCACGACTAAGATTGGAGGTTGAACAAACCCGACAGAAGGAAGGTTCAAAGAGATTAATACCAACATTAAGAACCATAATGTGGGGGCGCCTGGGTGGCTCAGTCGTTGGGCGTCTGCCTTAGGCTCAGGTCATGATCCCAGGGTCCTGGGATCGAGCCCCTCATCGGGCTCCCTGCTCGGTGGGAAGCCTGCTTCTCCCTCTCCCACTCCCCTGCTTGTGTTCCCTCTCTCGCTGTGTCTCTCTCTCTCAGATAAATAAATAAAATCTTTAAAAAAAAAAAAAAGAACCATAATGTGGTCCTTATTTATACTCCCCAATTGCTTGAAATAGAAGTCACGCCAACTATAAATAATGTGTATCAGGCTTCATGCTAAGTTCTTTACACAGATAAAGTCTTATTTAATGCTGAAAGCCTTACGATGATACTGTTACTACTATGCCCTTTGTCTTTATTTTACAGATGAAGAAAATTAAATTAGCTCATCCAACAACATATTGCTCTGGAGTGGCTGAACCATAATCAAAGCCCAGGTCCAAGGTTTGGGGTTTTTTGTTTTTTTTTTTTAAGATTTTATTTATTTGCGAGACAGAGAATGAGAGACAGAGAGCATGAGAGGGAGGAGGGTCAGAGGGAGAAGCAGACTCCCTGCCGAGCAGGGAGCCCGATGCGGGACTCGATCCCGGGACTCCAGGATCATGACCTGAGCCGAAGGCAGTTGCTTAACCAACTGAGCCACCCAGGCACCCCCAAGGTTTGGGTTTTTAACCTTTATTCTATACTGCTTCAAGATGATATACATGAAAGCATTTTGAAAACTGTAAAGATTTATATAAATTTCTTGCACAAATGCAATATAAGTTATAACTACAAATGTAGTAGAATTTTTTTGATATTAAATTTCCTCGCCCACCTCTCTTGTTTGAACTTGTTGTAGTACTTTCCACCAGTAAGTAAAGCTGAGCCCTGAACACACAGCTAAGTTTCCTGGATAAAAGGAGGGCAGATACCTCCCATAACAAAGAAGTCATTGTGAGGTTCTGAGTTTCAAATAAAACATTGTTTTATACCCAGAGGAAAAATAATCCTCTAAAAGCCAAAGTGCATTAAAATTAGTCAGATCTAGGCATTAAGGTGAAAGAGGGTTATATTTTGAACTTCAAGGAAGCCCAAGTTTAGAGGACTGAGCTCAGAGAGTTTACAAAATTAAGTCATAAAGTCGAGAAGAAAGGGAAGGATTTGGAGGATGCAAGAACAGGTTTAACATGTTACGTGGGTCACTGAGACAGTTTCCAACACCCTATTTCTCTGGGCCTTGCTTGCAGAAAGTAGAATAATAGGACCCCCAAGGAGGCTTGGCAAAATAACAGGGAAAGTCAGCTGAGTCTGCCTTTCCAGGGAATATCCTGGAAAGAGTGTAAGCTGCCTCAAGGGAGCCTGGCAGTTTGGGGACATGGTGCTTAGGTGATCAAAATAGAACTTACAGGTGGACCCATGGGAGCCTGAAGGACCTATATACTCTCAGGCAGTACAGAGAAAGCAGCTGAAGTTTCTCGGGCTTTCTGAAGGCCAAGAAGTGAACCAGAAGAGACCCAAGTTTGAGATAAGAGAGATGCAAAATGTAAGACCCTCAAATCACAGGCATGGCAGGACCTAGACATCATCAAAGGTGCCAGCCGACGCCCCGTAAACTGGCAGGTGCCAGACAAGATGCCCATGGACAGGCAGGGCAAGCTGCATTAGCTGCAGTAGGAGCCAGGGGTCAAAAGATGGCCCCAGAGCAGATGTCCCCTCCTCATAATAAATGGCACTTAAGCCACCTAAAGTTAGACCCCTTCCCAACCTGGCACTAAATCTCCTCTGTTTCCAACTCAGAGTACTTTCTATTTGGAGCCTGGCTGATACTTATACACGATTACATACTCTGAGGTATAGGAATAATATAGCTGGTAAATAGTATCCCTACTTACTTGATCTTATTCCCATATGAGAATGTTAGTGAAACCTCCAAAGAAATCAGAACACAACCAATCTAGCTTGTTTTCTTTAGCCAATGGCATGAACATAGTGCTTCACAGGAAGAATGCTGATTTCCACCTTGATTGGTCAGAAAAGTCCTCAAATCACTGCCAGGGAGAAAGAGGCAATGTTTTTAAGGCCATCCCAGGCTCTTGGATAGAAGACAAAGCGAGCATTTATTATTTATGGACCATCACAGCCATATCTGGTTATAAACAATGGCTGACATTCCACTGTGTCGATTTTGAATTCCAAAGAGCTGTATGGAAAAATTACATCTCAGTGTCAACTCTAATTCCTTTATTTTCTAGTTTCAATTGAGCAGGTTTCACACCGATTTGAAGGAAAAAAGGAAAAAGATTTTGTTTTCTTCGTATCATTTATCTAAAAATATATGGAGGGACATTTATCTCCTCTTCAAAAATCCTGTCTGGGAGTTTTCTTGGGGAGTCTGGGACTGCACATCAATGTACTGCTTTCTGAAACATTTCTGTGGACCATTCATCTGCCCATAATCCCTCCCGTTCATTTTCTCAGCCGTCCAACCTGTGTGCTTCTGTTCCTGGGGAATTCTAATTACAAGCCAGAATATCGCATTACACATGCAGGGGCCACATTTACAAACTTTCCTCAATTTTTCCTTCCTATTACAGAGTCCTTAAACTTCTGCTGGTTTTTAAATAATTTCCTTTTGTAAAGTAGCTTGTTTGGAAACCCCATCGCCCAGGAAAGGCAGCCTTAAAAAAAAATGATCCTTTGCCCCAAAAGTCATAGCAGCATTCAATGCATTAAGATATAATTTTTGTGGGCGCCTGGGTGGCTCAGTTGGTTGGGCGACTGCCTTCGGCTCAGGTCATGATCCTGGAGTCCCAGGATCGAGTCCCACATCGGGCTCCCTGCTCGGCGGGGAGTCTGCTTCTCCCTCTGACCCTCCCCACTCTCACGTGCTCTCTCTCTCTCATTCTCTCTGTCTCAGATAAATAAATAAAATCTTTGAAAAAAAAAAGATATAATTTTTGCATTGGAACCTAGCTCTTCTATAATTGCCTATTTGCATTTTATTATTAGAAGCCCACACCACATTCTTGATTCTATAGGACTATACGTATAGGTGGTTGAAACTGTGCTTGGGGAGGGCAGATAGAATTGAAGGACTCTAACAAGCAGGTGGTGGTTGTGCTGGTGATTTTTAAGGACAGTGAACACATCCAGGGGCTTCAGAATATCTTCAGATGCAGGATACTTGTGAGCAAACCTCTGTAGCAGAGAATCTTCTACTAGTTCCTTCTTTACATTAAAAAATACCTGCTCAGTGAACCATACGGAATGCAAAGTGATGCTCTGAGAGGTTGAAATGCTGAGCCACCTCAGAATGAAATAAGTTATGGGCAAAACAGCTTCAGGTGAAAAGATGAACACGATTCAAACTTCAGGAAAATGAGCTCTTCTTATACCTTGATTTTTGCTCATTTTTCACCGAGAGTGGCTTCGGGTGCTATCTGTGTTCCTCGGGACTCAGAATGACCCCCAACACTCTGGAAAGCCCACAGCTAGCAGCAGCACCTCAGCAAAGATGAAGACTATTAGTTTATGTTGCCTGTTCATGAGATCTTCTTCTTTCTTTTTTTTTTTAAAGATTTTATTTATTTATTTAATAGACAAAGAGAGAGAGAGACAGCGTGAGAGGGAACACAAGCAGGGGGAGTGGGGAGAGGGAGAAGCAGGCTTCTGGCCAAGCAGGGAGCCCGATGTGGGACTCGATCCCAGGACCCTGAGATCATGACCTGAGCCGAAGGCAGACACTTAACCAACTGAGCCACCCAGGCGCCGCCATGAGATCTTTTTCACCTCTTTTGTGAGCATCAAAGACATTGAAATAATTTGGGCTACATTCATTCTCAACAGGTAAACATTAACACAGTCAGTCTATTTGGCCATGTGTCCATCCCAGGCTGGCTCCCAGGGATACTGGGGAAACAACTTGGGTCACTCTTCCTGCAGGCTCTCAAATAAACAAACAAAAAATGAAGTTAGCAAATAAATAGCCTCTTGCATATCTGAGATATCACTCACATCTAACATTTGTTTTCCAAATATAGAGCTCATGATGTCTTTAAGGGAGAATCATATGTCAGGAATAAATGAATGACACTCAGGGTAGTATATAATATCTCTGTTTATCCCAAAGTTTCTTACTAGGGACAAAAATATATTGGCTTGCATATTCCTTATGTCATTGTTATGTATTCTGCTTATAATAAATGCAACAGAAGACATAAATTGGGAGCACCATTCTGTTTAATGCAACAGGGCTGAAAGCTGTGAATTTCTAAGATGCTAATTTTAAGAAAAACCCAAGTTTTTCTAATACTTGGAAGGCAAAAAGATTATTTGTATTTAAATGACTGTAAAACAGTTGTGCTTATAAATTCTGTTGTCTCAAGCAAAGCAAGACAATAAGATGAGATATGTAAAAGCAATTAACCACTCGGCCCCCGGGAAGTTAAAGGCCAACAAGGTAGAAGAGGCTAGAATTGCAGTAAGTGGACTCTTTTTATCAGTCTCAGAAGCAAGGCTACAAGTTCAGCAGAAAAGGAGGATAAGGAAATGAAAAATCTCACTTCTAAAATTCATATTACCCCCAGTTGAAAATAATACTGTGAATTTTCAGGTCACACGGCCACATTCTTTGTAAACATCTTGGGAGTCACACCAACTGGGTTTCTAATTTCCATGATACCAAGGTTTTGTGGTTTGGGGTTTTGGTTTTGTTTGTTTTTTTTTTTTAGTAGGCTCCATGTCTTACATGGGGCTTGAACTCACAACTCAAAGATCAAGAGTTACACGCTCTACCAACTGAACCAGCCAGGTGCCCCTGCATTACACCAAGTTTTATATGTCCATCCTTCAGCAAGTTACTTAACTTCTCTTAGCCACAGTTTCTATGTTGGTAAAGTGATGATAATATAATAATCACCTCAAAGAAATGTCAAGACTCAATTAAAGAATACATAAACAGTGTTTAACCCTGGTGGCTAAAAAGAGTTGTGTGATAAATAAAACTATTTTCCAATATAAGTACATATATGTATATGATTATCATATTGCCCAATAATTGGATATTATCACAATTTTATTATCTCCATTAATACTGATAATTAAGAGTTAAAGTTTATGAGTTGCAAATGCATAATTTTAAGATCTTCTTTGAAATAACTTAATGATGTACATCCAACTCATCATTAGTTATATGCAGATAATAACCAAGTCACACCACCTACACAAGAGTGTTACAGTTAGCATGATCCCACATGTGATAAAAGAAAATTAAATTAAATCCATAAGTTACTACCATTTTTAAATAGACTGTATCTGACACCAACAAATATCTCTTCTAATATGATCCTTCTGAAAAGGCGGAAGTATTGGGCTAAGGAAGCATATTCTCCCTGCTATGGCCATAAGCTAGACCTATAAATAAAATAAGACATCCATATTGCTCATGCTTTAGAAACATAAAATTTGCTACAGGACCATGAAGATATCAAAATTCTCTCCCTTCCCCCCAAAAAACAAATACAGGCATCCCCTTTTTAAAAATTTTATTTATTCGTTTTAGAAAGAGAGCACATGCAATTGGGGAAGGGCAGAGGACAGGAGAGAGGGAGAAAGAATCTGAAGCACCAAGTGCAGGGCCCCATGTAAGTCAGAGCCCAGTGCAAGGCTCGAGCCTGCAAGCAGGAGATCATGACCTGAGCCGAAACCAAGAGTAAGAACCCTCAACCGATTGCACCACGCAGGCACCTCTGGGCATCCCTGGTTTTATTGAGCTTTGCTTTACTGCACATCACAGATAGTGCATTTTCTACAAATTGAAAGTTTGTGGCAACCCAGCATCAGGCAAGTCTCTCCGCACCATTTTCCCAACAGCATTTGCTCACCTTGTGTCACATTTTGGTAATTCCCACAATATTTCCAACTTTTTCATTATGACTACATTTGTTATGATGACATGGGATCAGTGATTTTTGATGTCACTTTCGGAACTGTTTGGGGGCAGTACAAAGCACAGCCCTAGAAGACAGCAAATTTAACTGACAAATGTTGTGTGTGTTCTGACCACTGCCCAGTCATTTCCGCATTTTCTCCCTTTCTTCATGCCTTCCTATTCCCTGAGACCCAACGATATTGAAATTAGGACAATTAGTAACCCGCCAATGGCCTGTCAGCATTCAAGTGAAAGGAAGAGTCACGTGTCTCCCTCACTTTAAAACAAAAGCTAGAAATAATTAAGTTTAGTGAGGAAGACATATCAAAAGCCAGGATATGCTGAAGGCTAGCCCTCTTGCATCAAACAGCCAAGCTGTCAATGCAGGAAAAAGAAGAAGAAAGAAAGAAAAGAAAGTTCTGGAAGGAAATTAAAAGTACCGCTTCAGTGAACACATGAGTGATAAGAAAGCAAAACAGCCTTACTGCATGGAGATAGTGTTAGTGGTCTTGATAGATCAAACATTCTCTTAAGCCAAAGCCTAATCCAGAGCAAGACCCTAGTTCTCTTCAATTCAGTGAAGGCTGGGATAGATACAGAAGCTGCGGAAGAGAAGTCTGAAGCTAGCAGGGGTTGGTTCATGAGGTTTAAGGAAAAAAGCTGTCCCCATAACATGAAAGTGCAAGGCGAAGCAGTAAGTGAGCAAGTGCTGATGTAGGAGCTGCAGCAAGTGATCCAGGAGATCCAGCTGAGATCATGAATGAAGGTGGCTACACTCAACAATAGCTCTTCAGTGTGGTTGAAAGAGCCTTCCATTGGAAGATGGTGCCATCTTGGACTTTCACAGCTAGAGAGGAGAGGTCAATGCCTGGCTTCAAAGCCTCAAAAGATGGGGCGCCTGGGTGGCTCAGTCATTAAGTGTCTGCCTTGGGCTCAGGTCATGATCCCAGGGTCCTGGGATCGAGCCCCGCATCGGGCTCCCTGCTCAGTGGGAAGCTTCTCCCTCTCCCACTCCCCCTGCTTGTGTTCCCTCTCTCGCTATGTCTCTGTCAAATAAATACATAAAATCTAAAAAAAAAAATCAAAGCCTCAAAAGACAGGCAGCCTCTCTTGTTAGGGGCTAATGCAGCTGGTGACTTTAAGCTGAAGCCAATGCTCATTTACCATTCTGAAAACTCTAGGGCCCTTAAGAATTGTGCTAAATCTGGGCGCCTGAGTGGCTCAGTTGGTTAAGCGACTGCCTTCGGCTCAGGTCATGATCCTGGAGTCCCGGGATCGAGTCCAGCATCGGGCTCTCTGCTCGGCAGGGAGTCTGCTTCTCCCTCTGACCCTACCCCTCTCATGCTCTCTCTCTCTCAAATAAATAAATAAAATCTTTAAAAAAAAAAAAAAAAAGAATTGTGCTACTCTGCCTATGCCCTATAAATGAAACAACAAAGCATGGATGACATGACAGCACGTGTGTTTACAACACAGTTTACTGAGTATTTCAAGCCCACTACTGAGACCTACAGCTCAGAAAAAAACAAAAGATTCCTTTCAAAATATTACTGCTCACTAGCAATGCACCTGGGTCAGCCTACTGTTCTGATGGAGATGTACAACAAAATTAATGTTGTTTTCATGCCTGCTAATGCAACATTCATTCATTTTGATCCATGGATCAAGGAGTCATTTTGACTTTTTAGCCTTATTATTATTTTTTTTTAAAGATTTTATTTATTTGAGAGAGAGAGAATGAGAGACAGCACAAGAGGGAAGAGGGCAGAGGGAGAAGCAGACCCCTTGCTGAGCAGGGAGCCCGATGCGGGACTCGATCCCGGGACTCCAGGATCATGACCTGAGCCGAAGGCAGTCGCTTAACTGACTGAGCCACCCAGGTGCCCCTAGCCTTATTATTTAAGAAAAAATTTTGTAAGGCTATACTTGCCATAGATAATGATTCCTCTGATGGATCTGGTCAGATTAAGTTGAAAACCTTCTAGAAAGGATTCACCATTCTAGATGGCATTAAGAACATTTGCAACTCATGGGAAGAGGTCAAAATATCAACATGAACAGGAGTTTCAGGAAGTCGACCTTTTATTCTATTCAGTTTGTTTAACCATTCACCTGGTATAGGACATTCTGTTTGTTTCTAGTTTGGGACTATTAAAAATAAATCTGCTGTTAACCATTGCATGTGATTTTTTTCTGTGGACAAAAGTTTTCATTTACCAGGGATAAATATGCATAAATGTGATTATTAGATTATATGGTAAGGGTATATTTCATTTTTTTAAGAAAATCCCAATCATGCTCGCTTTGGCAGCACATATACTAAGAAAATCCCAATCTCCAGAGTGGCTACACTACTTCACCCATCAGCTGTCTAACAGAGATCCAGATTGTTAGCATCCTTGTTGGCATCTGGCGTTCTGTTTTTTATTTCAGCTCTTCTAATAGGTGCGGAATAATATCTCATTGGGGTCTTAATTTCTGTTTCCTTAGTGACAAGGATGTTGCACATCTTTTTATGTGCTTGTTTGTCATTCGCTTTCTCTCTTTGATAAAATGGCTCTTCATGTCTCTTGCCCATCTTCTTCTTTTTTTTAATTACTATGTTCAGTTAGCCAACATATAGTACATCATTAGTTTTTGATGTAGTGTTCAACGATGCATTAGTTGCGTATGACACCCACTGCTCATCACAACACGTGCCCTCCTTAATACTGAATTGTTTGTTCTCTATTACTGCTGAATTTTGAGAGTTCATTACAAAGTCTGGATATGACTCTTTTATGAGATATGTGATTTTCAAATAGTTAAAAGTAAAATACAAAACTATAAACCTTTTGGAAGAAAACATGAGAGAAAATCCTTGGGATCTAGGGCTGGGTCAAAAGTTGTTAGCGTTGATACCAAAGGCACAATTAATAAAAGAAAAAGAAACAATAAATTTCCATCAAAATTTTAAACTCTTGCTTTGTGAAAGACTCGGTTCAGAAAGATAAGAAAATGGAATGGGAATGCTGTGAAAAGAGGTATAAGATCCCAACCGCTGTGGGTTGAATGGTGTACATTTAAATCTATGATACATTTTGAGTTAATTTTAGTAATAATATGTAAGGTTTAGCTTGAGTTTCTTTCTTTCTTTCTTTCTTTCTTTTTTTTTTTTTTTGCCTATGGACATCTAATTGTTTTATTTATTTATTTTTATTTTTTTTTAAGATTTTATTTATTTATATGACAGAGAGAGACACAGCGAGAGAGGGAATACAAGCAGGGGGAGTGGGAGAGGGAGAAGCAGGCTTCCCGCTGAGCAGGGAGCCTGATGCGGGGCTCGATCCCAGGACCTGGAATCATGACCTGAGCCGAAGGCAGACGCTTAATGACTGAGCCACCCAGGCGCCCCGACATCTAAGTGTTTTAACACCATTTGTTTAAAAGATTATCATTTCTCCATTGAATTGCTTCTGCACACTTGTCAAAAATCAGTTGGGCATACTTATTTGGGTATATTTCTGGGCCCTCTGTTTCTTTCCATTGCTCTATGACTCTATGCCTCTGCCCATGCCTCACAATCTTGATTACCATAGTTTTACAAGAGGTCTTGACATAAAATAGAATGATTATCCCCACTTTCTTCTTATCTTTCAAAAATTTTTTTGCTATTCTAGTTCCTTTGTCTTTCCATATAAATTTTAGAATGATCTTGTCTATTTCTAAAAAAAAATATCTTGCTGGTTGGGGCACATAGATGGCTTGGTCAGTTGAGTGTCCAACTCTTGGTTTTCAGCTCAGGTCCAACTCTTGGTTTTCAGCTCAGGTCATGATCTTGGGGGTCCCCACTTTGGGCTCCATGCTCAGCACAGAGTCTGCTTGTCCCTCTCCCACCCCTTATGCTCCTCCCCTCACTCACCACTCTTTCTCTCTCTCAAATAAATAAAATCTTTATATATATATATATCTTGCTGGTTAGTATGGTTTTAGGGGCTACTCATTCACGGAGTGTATATAAGACCCACTCTGAACAAGGATGAGATATCAAATGTTGTAGGTTAAATGGTATCCCCCCATAAGATATGATCAAATCCTCACCTCTAGTACCTCCAAATGTGACCTTATTTGGAAATAGGGCCTTTATAGAAGTAATCAAGTTAAGGTGAAATCATACTGGAGTAGGATGAGTCCTAATCCAACACCTGGTGTTCTCATAAGAAGAGGTAAAGTCCACTTCTCCCTCTGCCCCTCACCCTGCTTGTGCTCTCTCTCGCTCTCTCTCAAATAAACAAATAAAATCTTTTAAAATAAAAAGAGGTAAAGTTGGATACATAGAGAAGAAGGCCATATGAAGGCAGAGGCAGGGATTGGGGCTCTGCTGTTACAAGCCAAGGAACACCAAAGTTCGCCACCAGAGGCTAGAGACAGGAGGGAAAAAAAAAAAGATCCTCCCCTAAATCCTTCAGAGGAAGAAGGGCTGTCCCAACACTTTGATTTCAGACTTCTAATCTCCAGAATTTAAGAAGATAAAACCCTGGTTTTTTTTAAAGCCACTGTATTTGTAGAACTTTGTTACAGCATCCCTAGGAAACTAAAGTGCCAGGTAATGCTTGAGAAATTGAGAGAATAACTTCTATTCTTTAACATTTTCCAGTTCCCCTGCAAATAGACTGCAGCCACGAGTCCTTAGATTCCTATGACATCTTCCTGAAACCTTATGATATGCTTTCACGTGAATAAATGCAAGTAAGCCTCTGCTTCTTGCAGCCAAAAGAAACTAAAGGGAACATAAATGGCAACACAAGAAGCAAGCTTGCATTTCCAACTCCAGCAGTGCCAATGATCATATCTTCCATGATTAGTACCCTATTAAAAATAGAAAGTATTAAGAAGATGAAGGTGGGGGCGCCTGGGTGGCTCAGATGTTAAGCGTCTGCCTTCGGCTCAGGTCATGATCCCAGGGTCCTGGGATCAAGTCCCACGTCAGGCTCCCTGCTTCTCCCTGCCTCTCTCTCTCTCTCATGAATAAATAAATAAATAAAATCTTAAAAAAAAGAAGAAGAAGAAGAAGATGATGAAGGTGGCTCCAGAGATGATAGAAGAAAGAAATTTACTTATGGCAAGAGAGCAAGCAAAGCCCCCAAATATAGTCCAAGTGTACATTTTCACTGCTAAGGAAAAAAAAAAAAAACCTATAAGAAACAAGACATTCATACATCAATAAAGTAATGCTTTATTTTTGTTTCTCTATCTTCTTCTACAAAAAAATTGATTACTGATGACAAACTGAGTCTGGGTTTATACTCTGATAATAAACGATGTGTCTATAATCCACTGCCTAGTAGGGATAAGATGAATGTGTGAATCCACATGTGTTAGACACTAAGAAGGTTAATTTTGTCAACTTGGATGAGCCACAGTCCTAGATATTTGGTCAAATATTATTCTAAATGTTTCTGTGAGGTTATTTTTGGATGAGATTTAACATTTAAGTCAATGGACTTTGAGCAAAGCTGATTGCCTTCCAAACTGTGGGTGGGCCTCATCCAATCAGTTGAAGGCCCCAAATGGAGTAAAAGACTGACCTCCCCTGAGCCAAAGGGAATTCTGCCAACTTACAGCCTTCAGATTTGAACTGCAATAGTGGCTATTTCCTGAGTCTCCAGCCTGCTGGCCTACACTGCAAATTTGGTAATTGCTGACCTCCATAATCATATTAGCCAATTCCTTAAAATAAATCTTTTTCACTCTCTCTGGAGAACTTGACTAATATAGGCACCTCCTATGTATAAGTCACTTTCACCTTAAAATTCATTAATTCATATTTTAATAAATATTAACTAAGCACCTACTATGTGCTGGACATCGTTCTAGGTGTTTAGTGTCTATAAGAAAGAAAAAAACAAAGTCCCTGCCCTCCAGAAATATTTGACTCAGCTCTATAGTCACTAAGTGGCCAAGGTGGGCTTACAAAACCAGCACTGTGACTCTAAACCTTTTGAGTTTTTCAACCATTCTCCACTGCTTCTCTTGGATGACTTGAACAACAGAAATCCATAGACCTATGGCCAGATTTTATTTCAAACCTCCCCTTAATTTTATCCATGATTTAACTTTTGAAGGATTTGATAACAAATATTCCTTGTCCTTGACCTCATTTGTGGTGAAAATGCTGGTGTAGAGGGAAAAGGGAGAACAATACAAAGATCATACAAGACACCATCTACCATGACTGGGTCCATCAGCCCTAGAAACTGTGTGTGATGAGTACCCTCCACCATTAAATGACAATAATCCATAAAGAGAAAGAAGAATTTGAGTCAGGCACTCTTAAGAGCTATTACAACTTCACAATCAACTCATGGTTTTCAATCCTAGTAGTTCTCCTGTGCCACATTTAATCATTCTCCCGTCACTGTCTTTGGCTCAACACAAACACAACCATGAAAACCATAACCAGAGAATTCAACTAGCTATGCTATTTTTTTTTTTGGTCATTTTCAGTGGTTTACCACAGAAACAAATGTTCCTTTTCAGTCAAAAATCAACCTCTTAGAAATTTAAAAAAAAAAACCCTCTTCAAGGGAAAAGCTGTTAAAGCAAATGCAAAAAAATAAAAATAAAAATAAGCTATTTTACCCAGGGTTTCATCTTGGTGGTATTCCAAGAAACTTTATCCTACAAATCTTATGAATTAATATTGGTCAGAGCCTCTTACGCCTTCAGGGAAGTGATCGGAAACTTCTGAAATCCCATCTCTTCCAGAAAGCATTTCTTGCCCACAAATCCGCTCATATCTTGTGCGGATATAACTGAAACATGCTACAGGGCAACATATGGACTATGACATGTGGCCCCCAAAAGCACTGACCAGCAACATATAAGGAACACCTTTCCCACTGATTTCTTCGCCTAAATTTTTGTTCTTTCAAAATCTAGCTTAAATTTTAGTTCCGAATAGACACTTCCTCTGACAACTCTAGCTCAAACATAATCTTTACTCTCTCCAAACACTTATCTACAACTGTGTTTGTGTGACTTACTCTGGCTATTAATTATGTTTGTTTGTGGAGACCCCAGAATGGAAATCTAAGGGGTGTGTGGCTCTGGAGCATTTGTGTAGGGCTTATGGGATTTGCCCGGCCTGGGATCTAGATGACTGAGTGGCTGAGAAAGCTTAGGGGAAGACGTTCATGCTAAGAGAAGAGAGAATTGAGGTGCATACGTTTGGTTCAAGATTATCAGGTTCTTAGGGAAGAGATGACCATATTTTGGTGTCTGACCCTCAAATTATTCACAGCAGTCTTTAAGGATGAGTTCCTGAGTCTGGAGGTGGGGAACGGAACTGCAATTAACATGAAATTAAAATGTGACAGCTCTGTTCTCTATTTGATGAGAAACTTGGCAGGAAATGGTAGTGCATTGCAACAGCGAGTAACAAAAATGGGCAAAAGATATTTTCCTCCAGACGAGGAACATTCAGGGTGCCCATCTAGAAACAACAGAGAATAAACAGCCAAGAACCCTCAGGTTTGGGGCACTGTCCAGGAGGGGAACTCGGGCTAGCAGAAATCTTCTGTGCTGTGATCTAACATGCACTCAACAAGGTGGAACACCAAGCCGTCATGACATACAGATGGAATTACAACAGAGAGCATGTGTGAGAAATGCTTCTGCAACCCAAGAGCCTAAGAAGAACATGAGAGGGACTAAAACTTCCTCAAAGGCGCAGCACCGGAAGAAGGAAGGTAAAGAAGCCCGACAGAATGTTTTTGTTTTCCAATGCTGCTACCCTCTTGGCCAGCTTGGGTTGGCATATTTCTTCTTCTGTATTTGTATTTAAATATATTAAGTACATTCCTTAAGTGCAAGTTCCCTGCGGGTATCTACCATATGGGCTTTTAGCATCCCCCATCCTGCATGGTACTGTCTATGGAAAAACACATGTTCATACCCTTATTCTTGGTTAAATTGAATTAAGAAATGCTTTTTCATTATAATAGTAAGAATGGCTGAGTTCTCCCTGCTTCTCTGGCTCAAATACCAGCTTTCACTGGTATTGCTTTTGCATGCAGAGGATATGTAAGATTTGGGAGAAAATAAGCAACTGGCAGAAAATTAAAAGAGCGGACAAAGCTGAGGGAAATTAGTCGGGCATCTTATGCAAAGCCTGTATTTTGGCTGATGTTCAACTCCATTTACTTTTTTTTTCTCTTATTCATCTGAACTAAGATGTGTGTTCTCTCATTTCAAGAGTAAGAAACCAAGAGCGAATGGAGGGATTGTTTGAGTCACAGCAAATATCTTTTCTAAAGAAGATTATATATGTCACATACAAATTAGATTTGAAGGGAAAAATGAAGGGCAGGGGATTAGGAATTATGCCACGAAATTGGGGAAAGAAAAGATGAATTAAATAATTTGGAAGAGAGTAGTTAAATACCAAATCTATAAATCGTGACCAGTCTTACCTACATTCCACATTCTTGACGTTATTAATTGGAAGCTATCAGCACCTGGATGGGGAAGGGGCCGTGAAAGGCGAGACCACAATATTTTAAAACAAAGTTGTGACACAATAGGAAATGTGCTGTGCCTCCTGAAAATGCATTTAATCCTATTGGGTTGGGAAGCTTTGAGAAAAGGAGAACGCTAGTACATTTTAAAGCAGGGCTGGTAAATTATAGCCTACAGGCCAAATTTGGCCCACCACCTGTTTCTATATGGCCCACAAACCTGGGAATGGTTTTTACATTTTTTAATGGCTGGGGGAAAAAAAATCAAAAGAAGAATATTTCATGACACGTGATGTTATGTGAAATTCAAATTACAGTGCCCATAAATAAAATTTTACAGGAACACAGTTTCACTTACTCACTTACATATTGCCTATGGATGCTTTTGTGAGCAGAATTGAGTAATTGTGACAAGAGACTGTAGTACTCACGAAGCCAAAAATATTCGCTATCTGGCCCTTTATAGAAAGTTGGCCTCCTCTTACTTTAGAGAATGCAGTTGGATAGTAAGTTTGCTTGCTTTTCATCTTTAACATAAGGAGGGTTTTATCCACCCATATTTTTGTTGAATAGGAGTGGAGTGGGTAAACCGAGTCTTATTCCCTTGGACTACTCCATAGCATATGGGTCTAAGTCAGGCCTGCTGCTCTGTGTGTATTTGCCCCTTGAAAGAAAACTCAGTCCCCTTAAAATCTAAGGAGATTATTCTATAGTGATTTGTCTTAATCTTATTGGGTAGACAAATTACTATTTCACATGTCATCATATTTCTTCTTTTTTAAAATGCTATCAAAGAACACAGTTTATTTTGCTCCAACTCACATACAACCATGTTGTCAAAAGAACTGCTCCACCACTCTGTGTGTGTGTTTTTAAGATTTTATTTATTTATTTGAGAGAGAGAGAGAGCACAGAGGGAGAGGGAGAGGCAGAAGCAGACTCCCCACTGATCAGAGAGCCTAATGTGGGGCTCGATCCCAGGACCCTGAGATCATGACCTGAGCCAAAGGCGACACTTAACCAACTGAGCCACCCAGGTGCCCCACCACTCTGTTTTCGACATAATTGTGTCATTACTTTGGAAATACAACTACAACAGCTTTATGGGACGCGACAGACCTTCAAAACAAGAGATTAGACATGGATGTGGATCATAAGGTGGATTAGTAAAATAAGTTGACAATGGAGTAAATCACTGACACTCTTTTAATATTTGCCCATGTTTCAATATCCACATTTTCTTTCCAAAGCCCAAATCTTTTTACCAAATTTAATATAACAGCCTCATTCTTTTAAAATCTGACTGTATATAATTGAGGAACTCTTTCTACTACTCTTGCCCTCTCAATATGATGGAGTTTTCATGTAATATTCATTCTTGGTTGTGTTTTGCTACCTATAGACTCTTTTATTATTTATCAACTTTGGTATTTTCCATGCGCTTTCTTTTTTTCTCCTGTAAAGCTCAAATAACAGTAAATATTAATGATAATTGTTGCTCCTGGCACCGTTTACCTCATTTGAAACAAATACCCAGTTGTACTTCTTAAAATTCAGGCCCCCAAACAAAGACTCCAGAAAAGTTTCAGAATTCTTTATTAAATGGAAAAAAATTTTTAACTCTCTTGAGGAGGGACTGTAATATTGAGCTAGATATCCAGTCTCCCCACATCTGAATCCCAAATATCCAAATTATTAAAATATAGAGATGAAAAGCTATATATAGCTTTTACCATGCACAGCTATGTATGGCTCTTACTGGTTATTTATTTGGCAACAGTTGAAAGAGATTTCTTTTATTTCAATTTACCATGAGCATTGCTAAGAAAGCCTACTTTAATTTGTTTTTAATTTTAGTAGTGTTGACACACACTGTTACATTAGTTTCAGGTGTACAACATAGTGATTCAACTTCTCTATACATTATAATATGCTCACCACAAGTAGAACTACCATCTGTCACAATGCAACATTATTACAATATCTTTTACTATATTCCCTATGCTGTGCCTCTTATTCCCATGGTTTATTCATTCCATTACCAGAAGGCTGTATCTCCCACTCCCCGTCACCCATTTTGCTCATCCCCGACTCCCTCCCCTCTGGCAACTATCAATTGTTCTCTATATTTATAGGTCTGATTCTGCTTTTTGTCTGTTTATTCGCTGGTTTTTTTAGACTCTATATATGCGTGAAATCATATGGTATTTGTCTTTCTCACTCTGACTTATCTCACTTAGCATAATACCCTGTAGGTCCATCCATGTTGTCACAAATGGCATTACCTCATCCTTTTTATGGCTGCATAATATTCCTCCGTGTGTGTGTGCGCGCGCACATGTGAGCGCACGCACGTGTGTGTCCACATCATCCTTAGCCCATTCATCTATCAACGGACACTTAGTTTGCTTCCATACCTTGGCTGTTATAAATAATGCTGTAGTATGGGGCGCCTGGGTGGCTCAGTTGGTTAAGCGACTGTCTTCGGCTCAGGTCATGATCCTGGAGTCCCAGGATCGAGTCCCGCATCGGGCTCCCTGCTCGGCAGGGAATCTGCTTCTCCCTCTGACCTTCCTCCTTCTCATGCTCTGTCTCTCATTCTCTCTCTCTCAAATAAATAAATAAAATCTTTAAAAAATAATAATAATAATAATGCTGTAGTAAACATAGGAGTGCATGTATCTTTTTGGATTAGCGTTTTTGTTTTCTTTGGGTAAATACCCAGTGGTAGAATTATTGAATCATATGGTATTTCTATTTTTAATTTTTTGAGCAACCTCCATACTATTTTCCACAGTGGCCATATCAGTTTATATCACAACTGGCAGTGCACAAGGGTTCCTTTTTGTCTACATCCTCACCAATATGTGTTATTTCTTGTCTTTTTTATTTTAGCCATTCTGACAGGTATAAGGTGCTATCCCATTGTGGTTTTGATTTGCATCTCCATGATAATTAGTGATGTTAAGCATCTTTTCATGTGTCTGTTGGCCATCTCTATGTTTTCTTTGGAAAAGTATCTATTTGGGTCCTCTTCCCATTTAAGAAAAATTAACTTTAATAAAGTCTGACACAGTGCCTAGCATACAAAATCACTCAATATGTATTTTTCGAGTGAACAAAAGTAATCGTAATAAACTATTATTTAGTGGCATTTTATCTTCCCAAAGCATTTTTCCATTTTCACATTAAAACTATCTCTGAGAGATACACAGGCAGGTGTTTTCAAAGATAATACCTGTCAGACCCTCATCGAAGTCTCAAAGGGTTGTTTCATTAGACACAATCTGGTGAATATTAGAAGCTACAATTCCAAATTTCCAGCCAAGGAGTAGGCTTGAATATGTCCATTATGTAAGCAGGAAAAGAAATTGGACTTTCTAGAAGAGATCTGGGTCCTTGAGGCTACCAAATGCCCCAAAGTAACCATTTCTATTCTAGGGAAGCTAAAAACCATACGAACATATTAATGCAACTGATGGACAATTAGCAATATTACAAGTCACCTCAGGGTATTAATCACAAGCCGTTATCAGAAATAGAGGTAGCCATGATTTCCCAGTCATGATTTCACACACACCCCTGCTT
Source organism: Mirounga leonina (assembly GCF_011800145.1). NCBI lineage: Eukaryota > Metazoa > Chordata > Mammalia > Carnivora > Phocidae > Mirounga > Mirounga leonina. The sequence continues at coordinate 7,638,060 of NW_023270615.1, read as the reverse complement.
CTTAGAGAAGAATATACTCAACCAGAGTTCTGGAAAGTGCAGCTCTCTGTATAAAGGCTTCTTGCTTCACTGGTCATAGGCCACTGGTCTAGGGAAGGATATCTGACTCAAAATAGACTGTTTATATTCATTCAGTTGTGAAGAACAGGGACACTGAGTGCAGTGACCATTTGGCTTTGGTTTTGGGGGGCTGCCCAGAATCTAAATCCCCTTCTAGGTTTGAGAAATTTCCTATTTTATGAGACACGGTGGGAGGAATAGCCCTCTTTCCACTACAGAGCCCAGAAGCACCTGACGCTGGCTTGCCCAGCCTCCTTTGCAGGCAAGGAACTGGCACATGACCTAGGCTTGACCAGTCAGAACTCCCTGCCCTGGATGCTGAAGTGGAAGCTAGTGATGCTCAGATGCAGGGACACTAGTGAATCTGATTTCAGAAGGAACAGGATGATGGGGCGCCTGGTGGCTCAGTCGGTTAAGCGACTGCCTTCGGCTCAAGTCATGATCCTGGAGTCCCAGGATCGAGTCCCATATCAGGCTCCCTGCTCTGCTTCTCCCTCCGAACCTCCCCCCTCTCATGCTCTCTCTCTCTCTCTCTCGCTCTCTCTAATAAATAAAATAAAATATTAAAAAAAAAAAAAAAAGAAGGAACACGTTGAGCCGTGAAAGCAGTACCAGCAGAATCCAAGAGCCTCTAGCATCAGGGGGCCAAGGATGAGTCAGGTCTACGTTCAGCCCCGGTGAACTTCCCACAGGGACCAGTTCTGTGGCACATCTGTGGCTGTGGTTCTGGCTGTGCAGTCATCTGTTTCCTGCCCATTCTCCAGCCCTTCCAAACAATTCTGCATGCCACGTAATATCCTCCAGTAAGTTCCTTTCCTGCTTAAATTCACCATGGTGGTTTCTGTTGCTTACAACAGAGAAGAGGGACTGATATGCAGAGTCCAGGTCAATTGGCTGCCGTCTTGAGACCACAAGATAGAGCAAATCGGAGACATGAAGCTGCCGTTGGAGACAGCCACAATAAGCCACGTGAGAGCAGACGACAGTCCACAGTTCGCCAAGAAAAGCAGACCCCAAATACAATGAGGCTCTGGAAAAATAAAAGTCAAAGAGAGAAAAGAGACAGGCAGTTTGCACCTTATTCCCAAGTCCCAGTCCCATAAAAACAGGCCAGGCTTCATTTTCCACCTGTGGATTACCTTGAAATTCCCTGTTGTATCTTTGAAATGAATCCCTCCTTTTCTTAAAAAAGACTTTTATTCCTTGCAACCAAATGTGTCCTGATTAAGTCAGCCAGATGAATAGCAGATCATAATAATCTGGGGACATGTGCAACAGGACAACTGGGACCCAGAGGGACTTAGAGGACAAAGCAGGAGAGGACTCTCTCTCTCTCTTTCTTCTCATAACGGAGAGTGGTGACTCTCCCTTCAGTTCAAGGGTTGCTACAAGCTTCATGTGCATGATTATTGTACTGAAACTTAAGAATCAGCAAGTTATTGGTACTACCCAGTGCGTACAAAAATCACTAGGTCATGTCTATATACTGCCCAAAGAGAACAGAGAAAGATTTAGCTAAAATGTTAACTATAAGTTGAGGGCTGAGAGAGCTCCCCACAAAAAGGAAAACAGCTATAATACTGCACAAGGACCATCTGTCAAGATAGGCCCTGGATTACAGAGAACATGGTGGCGAGGACTTGGAGGAACGTAGCCCAGGCTTCTGGCCATCCCTTCACATTTTCCAATTCCATCATGACTACTCCCAAAATGTAGACAAAACAATCTGAGCGAGCCACCCCGAGATGGCTGAGTGCAGCTTGGGATCCCGTGGGGGATGGCACCATAGTCCACTCATTGCCCGAGAAACCAGAAAGCGCTCAGTTTCCTCCTGTCCCGGGGAGGGGGTCAGAAACCAGACAGGTGGGCGCCTGGGTGGCTCAGTTGGTTAAGCGACTGCCTTCGGCTCAGGTCATGATCCTGGAGTCCCGGGATCGAGTCCCGCATCGGGCACCCTGCTCGGCGGGGGGTCTGCTTCTCCCTCTGACCCTCCCCCCTCTCATGTTCTCTCTCTCTCATTCTCTCTGTCTCAAATAAATAAATAAAAACAAATCTTTAAAAAAAAAGAAAGAAAGAAACCAGACAGGTAATCTTTTTTTTGTTGTTGTTAAAGATTTTATTTATTTATTGACAGAGAAAGACACAGCGAGAGAGGGAACACAAACGGGGAGTGGGAGAGGGAGAAGCAGACCCCCTGCCGAGCAGGGAGCCCGACGCAGGACTCGATCCAGGGACTCCAGGATCATGACCTGAGCCGAAGGCAGTGGCTTAACCAACTGAGCCACCCAGGCGCCCCCAGACAGGTAATCTGATCCCCCACACCCCTCTGCTTTCTGATCCTTTTGGTCATTTTTCATTTTTTTCATTTTTCAGGTTAACCACATTGGGAAACCATGAGAACCCTTCATAGAAGGTACTTTGCCTCTGTTCTTGTTCTTGGAGCATTCCCAAACGACCTTAAGCAAAGCTGCCTCTTATCAAGGAAAGCTAAGGAATGATCCTTCCGGTTCTGATAATCAAAGCAAAAACACTGATGTCATGGGTAGTTCATAAGAATGACAATGACAAGACCTAAGCTTGAGCAGAGCACAAATCTCTGTTAGACAGTTCTCTCACTAATAAAAAGCTGTGGAATAACTCCAATTTGAAAATTCTGGGAATCCAAGATTAGCTGTTAAATTTTAGGAAAACTCCCATCATTTCTCTGTACGATTAACATAAAAGTAGCTCTATTTATAGCCTCAATGGTTTATTGCAAGAATCACATGAATAAATGTAGGAGGGGTTTGAGAGCTGTGTAGTACTAAATAGTCCCAAAGCATTATCATCATAGGGGTAGTTCTAATATTTGTAGACATACTTATCACCATTGATATCTCTAGCAAGTTATCAGAATCTAGGACCTGATCTTTTTAGATGGTAGTTAAATGAGTCTGTTTATGTAATGCACTTAGAATAGAGTTCCATGTTCAATACTCTATAAGCATGAGTTTTTTATTAGGATGATGGCATTTTATTTATTTATTTAAGAGAGACAGCACAAGCCCGCGGGGGGGAGGGCAGGGAAGGGACAGAGGAAGAAGCAGATTCCCCGCAGAGCAGGGAGCCTGACAGGGCTCGATCCCAGGACCCTGAGATCATGACCTGAACCAAAAGCAGCTGCTTAACCGACTGAGCCACCCAGGCGCCCCTAGGATGATGATTAGTAGTGGTAGTGGTTACCATGATTCTCATCACTATTTTCAGTAATGGGATGGGGGTTTTGGTTTTACTATACCACATAACTTTTTTATAATAGGAACTCAAGTGTTTGGGAAACTATCAATCCCCTAATACTATCAGCTGGGATCACATTTACCAGCATTTTATACCCAAGAAGGCAGTGTCTCACTACTCGCCCAGAGACCTGTATTCAACAAAGCTGCTGCCAACAGACCAAGGATTTCTGTTGCATTTAGTTATGACCCCTTCTCAAAGTTTGCTTTTACATCAGCCTCTCCTGAAAACCCCAAGGCCCTATATTTCTTTTTAATTAAAATGAAAGAAATTTTTGTTTGCAGAATTTCATGGCAAAATGAAAATTTTGCATTACAAAACTCTTATTTGGGGTGGGGGGAGATCACAGTGTAATAGTTAAGTAGTGGTAAAGGCAGTCAAAAAGCCTTCCCAGATCATCCTAGAACGTCTCAAAGCATAGTCTAAATACATAATAACTGATAAATTTTACAGTCCATGATAGCCACAAAACCAAACCATATCACAGCCTGCTACAGCGAAAGGTCACTTCACGGGCGCCCCAGGGCCCAGCCATTGAAATGAGCCCCAAGTTAGCTTCACCTGATGGCAACACTTGCATTCATCTGTCACCCTCTCCTTACATTAGCATGCTGTGATTATTCCTAGCAGTGGAGCTGGGCCTCCATGGTAACGCTCTTCAGGGAGCTGGGGAAGCTCTTTAATTATTAAAATGAATAACTCTTACCAACACATTTAATTGGAAAATATTACATGTTAAAGGGGCACTAATGGAACAGCTCTGAGAACTGAGCAGGATGATAAAGGATGCTTTTTGATGTGAATTTTAGCAATACTCTCCTCATCCCGTCACACCATGCATTATTTACTTGCTTAAAAAAAAAAAAAGAAATCTATCATTTCATTTCTAAGTGGAGATGGAATTATTGAACCTGCAAAAGCAAAGTTTTGAATGACTCCCATGTGTTTGAGCCATTACCAACCCACAAAAAAATCAGATACTGTGAATTGTCATGTTATTTCTGACTGCTAGGAAATCAACCAAAAAATACCCTGAACATTAGATCAGCCAGTTAAAACAGACAGTCAGCATAGCTTTGCAGAGAGGTCTCTGCAATATTTCCTTTCTTGAGAAACAAAAATTTATATACTGAAAGTATTTGTCTAATGTCACCCGTGGATATTCTTAAACATAGCTGCCGTATTTGCCCACTGTCATCAATGTGTATTTCTCTGTGTGTGTAACATATTCTCAGAGAAATGAGACTTATTCCAGAGACAGGCAGAAGAACTCAATCTTATTATTAACTTGTCACACTCATAGATAATTTAAGCCCTCTGACATGTTTCCTTTAATGTTCTAAATAAAGAAAGTTTTAATCATTGAAGAAGAAAAAAGAAAAAAAAAAAAAAAACCAGGACCAGGGTTCTCATTCAATCTCTTCATTTTGAGGTTACAAGGCTCTTTCTATGAGAGAGGGAATGATAGAAACACAGGGGATAATAATACGGAAAACTAAGGAATGGAAGACACACATATTTATCTATTGGCAAGAGGCTGTGTAATCATCAGAAAATTTCACCCTTCAACTTGTAAGCATTTTCTTTGGAAGTAGGATGTTGCTGGTACTTGGCTTAAGGATTCCAAGAACTAATTAAAAAAAAAAAAAAGACTAAAAAAAGCTACTTTGGTTCAGGGACCCTAGTTAGAGCTTTTCATACATTCGGTTTAATCAACATAAGATTTCATAAGGTTTGAGTAATGATAACCATCTCACATGCTGCCTACAAGAGCAATGATGCTAAACGTCGTCCTAAAACTCCTCCCAGGGTCACTGGTGCACCATCCGTGGGCCCCCTGAGAGTGGGACACCTCTCGTGGGAGGAGTGCAAGAGCGTTCCCCTCACCTTGCCTACCCCACCCTCTGCCCATCAGCATGGATCTGCATCTGCGGGTTCTGAAATTCTCGAGCCTTGGCTCTCCTTCTCAGTATCTCACATGAGTTTGCCCCCATCGATTTTCTCCCTAGCGATGGAAAAGCGTGACCCAACGCAATTCTCGGACACACTTCTCAGATGGTAGAAATAGCAAACCACACTGCTGTCTCCAAATTCCCTAGCCAGCTTTCCAGATTCTCTAGCTTTCTAAAATCCCCCTTCTAGTTCCACTGGATCTGTCAGACTGCCGGGTCCCCTAATGCTGGAGGAAAATCAAAGAGCTGCTTGACTGGAAAGGGGTAATTACTATCAGTGACATTTCCATTAGGAAGTTTCCTACCGAGCTGCTCTCATGTTAATACCAAATACTCATACTAATGCCCCCCACAACTCAGGTCCTTACACTAATTTTTTAAATTAAAATTCTAATGAATGACTGCTCACTGCCAGGCTGTAAAACCAATGACTCAAGGGCACATAAAGGACATGTATGTCTATCCAGCTGGACGTCCATGTGCCTGATCTTTTTTTTTTTTAAAGATTTTATTTATTTATTTGACAGAGAAAGACACAGCGAGAGAGGGAAGACAAACGGGGAGTGGGAGAGGGAGAAGCAGACTCCCTGCCGAGCAGGGAGCCCAATGCGGGACTCGATCCCGGGACTCCAGGATCATGACCTGAGCCGAAGGCAGTCGCTTAACCAACTGAGCCAGCCAGGCGCGCCCCATGTGCCTGATCTTAACTGTTTGCTTTACAGCGTATGATCAGCTCCTGCAGTTTTTAGTAGTTTAATAGCTGAGGCAGCACAGAAGACATGTAGACAAACAGAGCAATGGTTTTCAAACTTGCTTTAGTGGCAACCCTACCTTCACATGAACTCTTACACTAAATAAATATAAAGTCATTATTTATTAACATCCATTCATTAGCATAAATGTAATTTACAAGTTTATATATGCAACAATTTTAAGTCAGTAAATTTGCTTTATTAAAGAAAGCAGAAATCATGATTTTTTTTTTAAAGATTTTATTTATTTATTTGAGAGAGAGAAAGAGTGAGCGCACAAGCAGGGGGGAGCAGCAGGCAGAGGGAGAAGCAGACTCCGCGCTGAGCAGGGAGCCTGATGTGGGATTTGATCCCAGGACCCTGAGATCATGACCTGAGCTGAAGGCAAATGCTTCACCGACTGAGCCACCCTGGCACCCAGAAATCATGATTTAAATGAAAATTATAAACCTCAATGCTCAATTTATTTGCATAAATTTTTTTTTGTTTCTTCACACAGATAAGCTCTTCCTTACAGCTAGTCCTACGATCTCAAGATATTCTTCAAGCAGCATGCAACCACAGAGGTCTTATTCCAAAGTCTTCAGGAAATCAAGAGAACCCGGCACCCTAAGTTGGTGTGTAAGCGATCCATAATGTGTGAAAATTTTGTAATAACACACATGAGTTTTTTCTTGAAGTTTGTTTGCATGTTATTTTATTACCGTTTTAATAGTTGAAATGTATCTTTAAATGGAATCTGAATCACACATTTTAAGGAATCTACAGCGGGGGCCAGGGGCCATGGAACTCCAGGGCTCTGCAGAGCAGTTTGAAAACCCCATAGAGGCAGATGTGATTGAAGTTGAGGGAGAAACAAAGAGATAAGGAAACAGTTAACTCGCAGAAGGCTGTGGCCGTTGCTAATAGCAACCTCTCCCTCTTAACTCCCTCAGCACTTCCTGTATCCTTATCCCAGTGCTGATTCCATCCTCCTTGCCTTGCAGGTGAACATGCCTGGCCCCTCCAGAAGACAGTGTGCAACTGAAGGCATGGGATTGTTGACAGGGACTGAACCAAGCTCGTCCAAAATTTATATGCGGAAGCCCTCCCTTGCAATGTGACTGGAGTTAAGATAGGGCCTTTAAGAAGGTAATTAAATTTAATGAGGTCATAAGGGTGGGGCCCTAACCAGATAAAACTGGTGTCCTTACAAGAAGAGGATGAGACACCAGAGGGGTGTGTGTCTACATACAGAGGAAAGGCCATATGGGGGATACAGCTGGAAAAGAGTCATCTACAGCCTTTAGAGAAAGGCTTCCCCGGAAACCAACCAAGCCAGCATCTTCAACTTGGACTTCTAGCCTCCAGAACTTTGAGGAAAATAAATTTCTGTTGTATAAGCCATCCACCTTGTGGTATCTTGACATGGAAGCCCAAGGAAACGAATACAATGCTGGAACAAATACGCCAGAAAAACACTGTGAGAATGAACACAATAAAGGAAATTTCTGTTTCATCATTGTGAAGTCCCCTAAATTTGATACATCACAAAATGCTCAGTAAGATCACTGTGTAAGGACTATCAATATTCTTCTGCCTAAATAAAAGCTTTTGGCATTCAAGCCTGACGGATCAATGTCCATGGATCTGAAGCGATCTCAGCTTCATTGAACAGCTCTCTCTCCCCAGAACTCACAGCACAGGGTTTTGTACATGCACGTTAAATTGGGGAAAGACATCTTTGGACTTCTTTATTTTTTTTTTATTTTTTATTTTTTAAAGATTTTATTTAATTATTTGAGAGAGAGAGAATGAGAGACAGAGAGCATGAGAGGGAAGAGGGCAGAGGGAGAAGCAGACCCCCCGCTGAGCAGGGAGCCCGATGCGGGACTCAATCCCGGAACTCCAGGATCATGACCTGAGCGGAAGGCAGTCGCTTAACCAACTGAGCCACCCAGGCGCCCTGGACTTCTTTAAACTAATGCATTTAGTTTTACATATTGCTTATCCTAGTTTCTTTTTCTTTACTCATGCTTTTCTCTTATACTAAGGATAGCAAAAGCTTGACACAGGTCTTGATTGCCACGTCGCAGTTGGTGCCTATGATAAGCATGAACAACTGATCCTGACCCATTTCCCTCTAGGTTTAGATGTGACTTCAGAATCCTTCTTAACACAGTTCTTCAGACAGCCGCTGTCCATCAGCAGTTATGTAAAAGGAAAATTATTTGCCACCTCTTTTATACCTTTTTTTATCAGATATGGTTTTAGATCTCAGTATATGACAGGAATTTCCAGTTTTAAATATTTTTATGGCATTTATTAAAGGGTAGACTTAGTGGTTGATTTTACTCTGAGCTGTCGAATTCATCAACTCCAAAGGCATCATTCATCCCCTGAGTTGTGCAATGCAAAGCCTATACAGACTCATGGTATTCATATACTCATTTTATTTATTTATCACTTTTAACTATTTTGAAAAAAGTTACTTTTTTAGGATATCTTTGACTCCAATAACATTAATGACTTACATTTAAAAACAACTAATTGGCTTTTCAATTTTTTTTAAAGATTTTATTTATTTATCTGACATCGAGAGAGAGAGATCACAAGTAGGTAGAGCGGCAGGCAGAGGGAGAGGGAGAAGCAGGCTCTCCGCAAGCAGGGAGCCTGATGTGGGACTCAATCCCAGGACCCTGGGATCATGACCTGAGCTGAAGGCAGACACTTAACCCATTGAGCCACCCAGGTGCCCCAGTTTTTCAATATTTTAAATGCCTTTAATAATTACCAAATAAAAATATTTATTTGCACTATTATTAAATGTTATTAAAAATAACTTACAATGGAACATCCAGTTTAGGGTGGCGGCCCCGATGTAGCCTCTCCAAACTTTTCAACAAAACGTCATCAGAAATAGAAAAAGACAAGAACATAATTCGTTTTCAAAATCTAAGGCTGATATACCACCAAGTCTAGGAGGTACTTGCATTCTCCACAGAGTTAATAAAAGTGATTTAAAAATCATATGGGGGGGCAGCTGGGTGGCTCAGTCAGTTAAGTGTCTGACTCTGAATCTCAGCTCAGGTCTTGATCTCAGGGTCAAGACTGGGCTCCCTGCTGGGTGTGGAGCCTACTTAAAAAAAAAAAAAATCGAATCAGTATCTAGAAGCAAAAGAAGCCTTGGAGGCTGGGAAGGCAGGACCAAACATGTTAGTTCATCTGAGATTCAACTATGGCACCAAAAGAGATGAAAATGATACCTAAGTAAACAGAATTAAGCCAAGGTCATCTGCATTTTCTCCTCCTTCAAGTATAATTAAGTAGGGGACAAACACTGCAAGGCCTTCTCCCTTTTAAACTTGTTCACAATGCACTCTTTTGAGGACAATGACATTTTTTCACTAGATGCTACCGTAGGTGATTTTTCTTTCTTTTTTCTTTTTTTTTTTTTTTTAGTACTTTTTTTTAAAGTAGCTTCTACGCCCAACGTGGGGCTTGAACTCACAACCCTGAGATCAAGAGTCACTTGCTCCACTACCTGAGCTGGCCTGGAGCCCCAGTGGTAGGTGAGTTTTCAAAGCTCTGCCCTTCCTCTGGGTCGGCCAGCTGCCTCTGTTTTATTCGGCAAGGCTTCTTCCTAGACCTGTTGTAGGTGGATTTGGGGGACGATTTGCCTGGGCTTGGCGTTGTCAGTGAGCAAGCTATGTACATGACCTGCGTCTTGCTCTCCGCCTACTCCTGCCCAGCCTCAGTCAAGATCCCTATTACCTACGAGCAAGCATAAGGGAGGAATATTTTAGTATTAACTGCTCTGGGCTTTCTACTCCCTCTTTTTAGATGCATTCAGGCCCTCCAGGCTATGTCTTAGGGGAAGGAAGGCCACAGAACAACAGAGAAAAGTCTTGTGTCAGCTGTCTCCAAATAGAGTTCTGAAATTCTTAGCACAGGTAATAAGGTGAGAAAGATGTTGCTGAGTCTCAAAAATTCAGTTTTAAGTGCCAAGAGGAAAAGTTTATCTTACTAATAACAGATGGCTTGAAAAGTCAGTCCTCTGGCCCAAATTTGATTAAAAGAGCAAAGTAAAAGTAAAAAAAGTCAGACCCTGCAGTGTCCCCAACAAGTGCCCACCCTCTTGGGACAGGTCTCAAGGGAGAGACAGCAAACTCCACACTGCAGTGGGGCTTGGAAAGCAGAAAGGACTTGAACTTACTTTCCAGGAGGGGCCTCAAGACTCTTGCACATGCCTGGGGTGGTATGAGAGAAGAGCTAAAACTTTCCTGTATTCCCAAGAGGCTGCAGAAGGAGCTGGGAAAGGCTTGCCCCTCTTTCCCTCTGCCCCTCCCTCCCGCCCAAATAAATAAATGATAAAATAAAATAATAATAATGCAATAATGATATTCCTGGTCAGATACTGGAGTTAAGTCGTCCCTGATAAATGCATATGTTTTGGCCACAGAAACCTAGGTAGATGCCCTTCAGACTCAATGTATCCCTTACCTCTCCCCACAGAGCTCCGAGCTCCTAAGCTAAGCAAAGGCAACTAAAGAAGATAAATTACCACTGGGCTCTCCCAAGTAGTCCTTCCAGAGTTTTGAAGATGTTATATGTACTGATTCTTAAAGCTGTTTTTAGTATCTCCTGGAGATTTAGCGTGCATGTAAAATAGCCCCAGGTGGCATTCCTAAGCAAATTATGTAAATTCACTAAGCCTCAGATTGCTCATAATCAAAATGAGGCTTACAGTATCCACCATGTAAGACGTTGTGACCCTAGCACATTTGAGAATGGTTAGCCCATTCCTCCAGTGGTTCTAAAACAAGCAGCCATTGCAGGCTAAAGTAAGTATCACATTCCTGCTGTCCGCTGCACAGAAGAAAGCTAATCACCACGGCTCACTGTACCTCTTCTTCACAAAGCAACTCCTACAGCGTATAGGGGAATCAACTGCCTTCGTTTCTCGGGACTGTCCTGGTGTTAGTTTTGAAAATCCCACATACTTAAGAACCCTGGTCCCAGGCAAACTAGAATAGGTAGTTATCCTACCTAAGTTTGAGGCACCAGATCTATGAAGCCCTAAGGGGAGCAGACATCATTCTCTATTCTCCAACTTCCACGCCATCCCAGTAAACAAACATAAACCTGTATTAGCTGCCTAGTACTGCCTAACAGATTACCACGAAGTTAGTGGTTTAAAACAACACCCATTCATTAGCTCACAGCTTCTGTAGACCAGAAGTCTGAGTGCATTTCAGTTGAGATCTCTGCTCAGGGTCTTCTGTGGTAGAAACCAACGTATGAACCAGCCTGAGTTCTCATCTGGAGGCCGTGGGGGGAAATCCAATAGTAAGCTCATTGAGGCTGTTGACCTATTTCGGTTCTTTGTGGATGTAGGACTGAGGTCTTCATTATCTCGCTGGCTGTCATTTGCAGCCATTCTCCATTCCTAGAAGCCACCTGTAGTCCTTGCCATGTGGCCCCTTCCATCTTCATAGCCACCAAGAGAGAGTCTCCCTCGCATCAAATACCTTTCACACTTCCAACCTGTTGAAGGAGAGCCCAGTCCCTTTCAAGGGCTCACCTGAGTAGGTCGGGTCCACCCAGGATAATTTCCTTTTCTTAAAGTCATCTGTGCCAAATAACATAACTTAATCATCATCATATTTAATGGTTTCAGCCACTCTCAAGGAGAGGAGATTATACAAGGGTGAGGGTCATTGTGGGTCATCTTAGAATTCTGCCTACCACACCCCCTTTCCCAAAGTGTATCAAAAGTTGCAAAAGATGCCTGACAAGCACAAGGCTCAACACCTCACCGGACACATGCAGACAGTCTCATTTGAGGTTCTTTAGAATCAACCAATCCTTTCTCATGGAATGAATCTTGACTGAAGGTCTATTCTGAGTTTAGTACTATGTCAAGTGCTGGACATCATGACGAACAAGAGACATGATCCCTGCCCTTGTCTGGTGGGGCAAAATGAATCCAATAATCATAAAATGTAATTGTGTCTTGGACCACTGTGAAGAATGTGAGATCCTATAAAGAGAGAATGTGACCCCATCCAGGGCACAGACTGCTGGCTACCCACCAAAATCCACTCTCACATTCTACTATAGAAGAAGGCAGAAGGCTGTCCAACTGCACTGCATTGCCCTAGTTCTTGTACCCTTAGGTGTGGCCATGTGACAAAGTCCTCTCCAATGAGTACAAGGCAATCGGTACCATTTCTAGGCCTGGGCCGTTAAACTCACGGTCACTCCCATTAGTGACAATGACATGGCCCAGAGCAACCATGAGTCACATGTTATGTTAGTCACCATACAGTACATCATTAGTTTTTGATGTAGTGAACCATGATTCATTGTTTTCGTATAACACCCAGTGCTCCATGCAGTATGTGCCCTCCTTAATACCCATCACCGGGCTAACCCATCTCCCCACCCCCCTCCCCTCTAAAACCTTCAGTTTGTTTCTCGGAGTCCATAGTCTCTCATGGTTCATCTCTCCCTCTGATTCCCCCCCTTAATTTTCCCTTCCTTCTCCTCCATGTCCTCCTCCTCAATGTCCTCCATGCTATTCCTTATGTTCCACAAATAAGTGAAACCATATGATAATTGACTTTCTCTGCTTGACTTATTTCACTTAGCATAAGCTCCTCCAGTCCCATCCATGTGGATGTAAAAGTTGGGTATTCATCCTTTCTGATGGCTGAGTAATATTCCATTGTATATATGGACCACATCTTTATCCATTCATCTGTCGAAGGGCATCTCGACTCTTTACACAGTTTGGCTATTGTGGACATTGCTGCTATGAACATTGGGGTGCATATGGCCCTTCTTTTCACTACATCTGTGTCTTTGGGGTAAATACCCAGGAGTGCAATTACTGGATCATAGGGTAGCTCTATCTTTAATTTTTTGAGGCACCTTCACACTGTTTTCCAAAGTGGCTATACCAACTTGCATTCCCACCAACAGTTTAAGAGGGTTCCCCTTTCTCCACAACCTCTCCAACATTTGTTGTTTCTTGCCTGGTCAATTTTTGCCATTCTGGTGTAAGGTGGTATCTCGAGGTGGTTTTGATTTGAATTTCCCTGATGGCTAATGATGATGAACATTTTTTCATGTGTCTGTTAGCCATTTGTATGTCTTCTTTGGAGAACTGTCCATGTCTTCTGCCCATTTTTTGACTCGATTATTTGTTTTTTGGGTGTTGAGTTTGAGAAGTTCTTTATAGATCTTGGATATCAGCCCTTTATCTGTAGTGTCATTTGCAAAAATCTTCTCCCATTCTGTGGGTTGCTTCTTTGTTTTGTTGACTGTTTCCTTTGCTGTGCAGAAGCTTTTTATCTTGATGAAGTCCCAAAAGTTCATTTTTGCTTTTGTTTCATTAGCTTTTGGAGAGGTATCTTGAAAGAAGTTGCTGTGGGAGATGTCAAAGAGGTTACTCTCTATGTTCTCCTCTAGGATTTTGATGGATTCCTGTCTCACATTGAGGTCTTTCATCCATTTTGAATTTATCTTTGTGTATGGTGTTAGAGAATGGTCGAGTTTCATTCTTCTGCATGTGGCTGTCCAATTTTCCCAGCACCATTTATTGAGGAGACTGTCTTCTTTCCATTGCATATTTTTTCCTGCTTTGTCAAAGATTATTTGACCATAGAGTTGAGGGTCCATATCTGGGCTCTCTATTCTGTTCCATTGGTCTATATGTCTGTTTTTGTGCCAGTACCATGATGTCTTGGTGATCACTGCTTTGTAACATAGCTTGAAATCGGGCAACGCGATGCCCCCAGCTTTGTTTTTCTTTCTCAACATTTCCTTGGTGATTCGGGTCTTTTCTGATTCCATACAAATTTTAGGATTGTTTGTTCCAGCACTTTGAAAAATGTCATTGGAATTTTGATCGGGATGGCATTGAAGGTATAGATTGCTCTGGGTAGCATAGACATTTTAACAATGTTTATTCTTCCGATCCATGAGCATGGAATGTTTTTCCATCTTTTTATGTCTTCTTCAATTTCTTTCATGAGTGTTCTGTAGTTCCTAGAGTATAGATCCTTTACCTCTTGGTTAGGTTTATTCCGAGGTATCTTTTGGTTTTTGGTGCTATTGTAAATGGAATTGATTCTCTAATTTCTCTTTCTACAGTTGCATTGTTAGTGTATAAGAAAGCAACTGATTTCTGTGCATTGATTTTGTATCCTGCCACATGACTGAATTGCTGTATTAGTTCTGGTAACTTGGGGGTGGAGTCTTTTGGATTTTCCACATAAAGTATCATGTCATCTGTGAAGAGAGAGAGTTTGACTTCTTCTTTGCCAATTTGAATACCTTTTATTTCTTTTTTGTTGTCTGATTGCTGTTGCTAGGACTTCTAGTACTATGTTGAACAATAGTGGTGAGAGTGGGCATCCTTGGAATGTTCCTGACCTTAAGGGACTTTATCCCTGGCATGCAAGGTTGGTTCAACATTTGCAAATCAATCAATGTGATAGAACACATTAATAAGAGGAGAGAGAAGAACCATATGGTCCTCTCAATTGATGCAGAAAAAAGCATTTGACAAAATATAGCATCCTTTCATGATTAAAACTCTTCAGAGTATAGGGATAGAGGGAACATTCCTCAAGTTCATAAAATCCATCTATGAAAAACCCACAGCAAATATCATCCTCAATGAACTAAGATTTCTAATTCAGGTATCTTCCTACTCCTACACTGTTTCTGCTTTGCTTCCTTTTTCTGGTGGAAAAGGATAAAAGGAAGGAGGGAGAAAGGGAGAAAGGGAAAAAGAAAGCATAGAGGGAAGGGAGGGAACACTGTTATAACCGAGAGCCTTGCCATTTTGTTTTGTTTTGTTAAAGATTTATTTATTTGAGAAAGAGAGAACATGCACGTGGGTGCACATGCACGTGAGTAGGGGGAGGGGCAGAGGGAGAGAATCTTCAAGCAGACTCCCTGCTGAGTGCAGAGGACTCGATCTCACAACCCATGAGATCATGACCTGAGCCGAAACCAAGCGTCAGATGCTTAACCGATTGAGCCACCCAGGTGCCCCGAGCGTTGCTCTTTTCCACCCAACATTCTGATCATCTGTCCTCAGGCACTGACTGGGGTAACCAGATGTGATATGGACCCTGAACCACCCTGGAAGGTACTTCTGTTCAAGGTCAAGGATGCCCCAGAACCATCATTTATTTTGAGAAAACTCTGCCCTTGCCCTGAAAGCCAAAACAGAAGTAAGTGGCCCTTACACACAGTTCTATTTCCACCAAGCCTGTTCTGTGTCCCCAAACAAGCTGGCAAAAGAACTGTTATGATCTGAGGCCCAGGGTAAGGAGAGAAACTATGTTCTGAGAGGAAAGGAGAAGAACATTTACTGAGTGTTTATTATATACTTATTATATGTTATGAGTGCTTCATGACAATTCTCTCATTAAATCCTCCCAACTTTACCATTCCATTGTCTTCTCAGAGCGTCCCTCCTGCCCACATCACCTGGCCAAGAGAGGTTAGCGTCTACCATCATGCTCTCCTAAAAACCTCCCTGCATCTCTCAATCCAAAAACCAAAGGCAACCCCTCATATACCTAGCCTGGCTATTTTAAATGCACCAATCCCCACACTTAACTAATGAAAAGCTTACCAGAAATTGGATTAACACTTTAGGCAGATCATAGGCTCAGAGGCATATGGCAATGAGAGTAAAACCATGGGCCTACATGTTTTAATCCCGGTCTTTGTTTCAATCCCTGCTTATGCATTTCCCCCTTTCTTTAAGCCTGGGAGACATAGCGCTGATGTTCTTGGCTCCCTACGCGTCAAGACACACCACCATAGAGCTGAAACCTTGGGGGAACGCAGACCCAAAACATTTGAAGAATAGAGCATATGGCTTCCTCGAAGCAGAAGAGCACAGTGACATGTGTCTTTACAAACTTAATAGGCTGTAATCTGCTACAGCTGCCATGGAACGGCCTGTCTGACTTGGCATTCAACATCCTCTGTTCATAAATTAGCTTTTCAGCTGAGTTTAGGTGTGGAAACCAGACAGCTTCTAAAGTGAAAGAGGTTTCTGGAACAGAACGAAAAAGCATATTCGGATGCTGAGCCAAGTACTCATAGTATTTAGGTATTTTGTTGATTAGTAGAACCATCATTTCCCTATCAGTCATGGAAACACCAGCACATCCATGAGGAAGCATCCCAACCTTGCATACACAGTTATTAGGGAAAATGTCATTCCTTGTCTGGGGAGAAATCTCCAGATATGTAGCTAGGGAAGGGTTCGGTCCACAGTGGAGTTCTATGCTCTTCTTGACCACCACCGTCTGCTTCACCTCTCACCGGGGTCTGTTTTAGATGTTTCCAGGTGCTTCTGGAGCAATGGTACATCACAGCATTTTCACTCTGTTCAACGCCCTCCTGACTGGTGCATCCTCGATAGTAATGGAAGGTCAGAGGTGGCAGAAATCACATTGATCCTGCCGACCCTTGAATTCCCACCACCTCGCAGAGAACCTGACGCATTAACACACGCTCAGTGAGTGTTTGTTGAATGGACAAATAAATTCCTTTGGTCTGAGATCAGGTTTCTTCTCTCCCTTTTGCACTCACTTTCTCCAGCTGTGGCACGTGCTTCCTGGCCTCAGATTTTATTGTCCCAGATGGTTCCTCACAAAATGAATTTTCTCAGAATCCGTATTTGCTGCATACATGTGTTATCTGCAAAAGAAGTACTCTACTAATGTACCTGCAGTCAAACTGTGGGTTTGTTCATTGCAGCCTCAGCCCGAGGTGGAAGGAAGATTCCTCTTTCATAGAGAGACAGCAAAATAACATTTTATTTTATTTTTTAGAAAGATTTTATTTATTTATTTGAGAGTGAGAGAGTGAGCATGGTGGGGAGGGGCAGAGGGAGAGAGAGAAACTCAAGCAGACCCCATGCTGAGTGTGGAGCCCAACACAGGGCTTGACCTCATGACCCTGCAATCACGACCTGAGCTGAAACCAAGCAAGAGTCGGATGCTTAACCAACTGCGCCACCCAGGCGTCCCTAGAGTTTTTTTTTTATTACCATAAAAGTAGCTACTCCTCATTGTTATGATGGGGGAAAAAAAAAAACAAACAAGGTACAAAAAGTAAAAACAAGACGAATAGAAAACCTCCCCTGGTATCCGTGTCCACAGGTCACTATCCACACACTTCTATCTCACTCCCTACACTAGTTCTTCTTTCACTGTAGTTCTATAATGTAATACCTACCCCCTTGAATGTTGTGGCATTTTTCCTAGGATCCTGTCACCTTTTCCCCTCTTTTCTCATCTTATGTACTGTTCCTGGCTAATCTACGTACTATCAAGGCTTCGGGTACCCTACATGTTATTCAAATGCCCTTAGCGTTGGGTTGAATTGAATTGAATTGCTCCTCTCTCCTCCTTCCCTTCAAGTCCTGGCCAACAGAGCATGCACACAAACGTCACTAGCCAAATAAAACATGCTGTTTATTAATAGCATTAGCGGAGCAGAGCTCTGGCAAAAGCGGGAATGGGAAATACAGCTCAGGCTCAAGGGACCCACTGCTTCCCAGCCTTGAACCCCGAGACTCCGCTACACCAGGAATAAGTGAGCAGTAAAGGCCAGCACCACACAGGCAACCCCAAATCCACTTACATATCCACCCACATGGACAAGAAGCAGAGGCCTGCGTCAGCAGCCCCAACACAGAGGAACTGAGAGACGGCCATAGACAGAGCAAGCTCACTCCAAAGCTTTGCCCTGAGCTGATGCAGCTTTGCAGTCGCCACCTGGCAGGCCAGTCCGACCCACGGGGGCAGACAGAACAGCAAAAGGGAATATCTGCTCTGCACACAAGGGGAAAGTCCTTGACTGTCTAACCTGCCAGCAGCATGCATCTGGAGAGCAGAAAAAGAAGAGGACATGCCATTAAAAACACCCTTCATACAGCATCTCTGCCCGCAGTAAAAGGCAGTCCATTAACTTCAAGTTCTGAGCTACTGCTGAACCTTTTCTCTCTCCCTGAGCACGGAGTAAATGAGAGATGTGACAAGAGACAAAGCATGCTCCCCAGCACTCCCCCAACTAGTCCAATTATCTCTGAGCTAAAGCTACAGGGGAACAGCCATTACTGCTCCCCAAAACATGCCTGGCACCTAATAGGTACTCCATAGATATTTTTTGACTAAATCAATCGAGAAATGACTCCCAAATCTGTATGTCTGGTCCAGACCCCTGTCACACGAACTCCAGTCCACTGCCCCTGAGGCTTCCTTCTTCTGTCCCATCTTAGTAAACAAAACCATCATTACCCACACGTCATTCACGTCATCATCTTCCAGCTCTCTCCACCAAAGACAGATCACCCCCAAGAGAAATTAACTTATTACCCAGTAGTCGGAGTCTCTCTCACTCTCCCTTTCATGTTTTTAACAAGAAGCAAGCAAAAAGAAATTTTGCTTATTCAAAGGAATTTTTTATGTCTAATAAACAGTCCTTGAAGACAACAAAGATTGGATTCACGTCCTCTTGCCTTCACTGTATCCCCTTACTGGATGGATAAGTAGCCTGCAAACTTCCTTCTTCATAACTTAAAATTAATGTTTCAGGTCATTAAATCCAGTATGTAAAATTATTTTTATTTTTTTAACCACAACCCCAACCCCAAACAAGAACAAAAGCAAAGAACTTCCTTGGATATTGTGTCTAAGACACACATTTCTTAAGCAAATTAAAATTATTCTGCAACCCTTTCTCATGTTATCGTGGTTAAAACTATTTCCCATTGCCTTATTATTCTGTGTAATTTTGTTTTCTTGGCTTTAAAATTTTGGAAATCACCCTCAACTCCTGAATTACCAGTCAAGAAAAAGCACTATTTTCCCTGTGATATGAAATGTTCAAAAGAATGTTAATTAACACTTTTCCCATGTAATTTTAAAACATCTCATTTCCTGTACAAGTTCTCTGAAAGTATCCAAAGCTCGAAATATCAACATGAAAGACCCAACTCAACACCAATATCTTACCATACTTCATAGTTTTTAAAAATTTGCCAACCATTTCTCATCTTAGCAAGAACCTAGATAATTCATTTACAGAACATCTCATAGCTCACTGGTTTGATTTTGCTAGAAATGGGTCACAAATGTGTAACATGACAAAGAATTCAAAGAAAACAATTAAGTATGGTATCAAACAGCACTTGAATTCAAAGAGAACAGGTTATGTAACCAAGGCTTGGCTGTAAAAATAAATTAACACATGAAATGTGTGGGCAGGGTAGAAATAAAATGTCACCCCTAGTCAGGGGCTATCGTAGAAGGAGACATAACATTCATTCACTTATTCCTGATTATAGAGAAGAATATGATTTCTGCCAGAAAGGATCTCAGAATGTTTATCCACTGGCTCATGAGGACACTGTCCCGCATTTTATTTTAGCTGGAATATTTGAACAACCAAAATATTCCATTCACCAACTTACAGAAATCAGTAAATCTTACTGTATAAACTAGTTCTTGCCATTCTCAGCCATTATTCCTACTTTTTATTATCCAGCCTGTATAAAGCTATTAAAGTAATTCTTTTCAGAATTGGGCATTTTTTCTGGGAAAGTATTTGTAATAGCTTCCTTTTAACTTATGAATTTATTCAAATTAAATATCTGTTGGCAGGATCATTTCTGGATTATGAAGTAGTTGAACAGTTTATCTTCTATAAAGTCAGAGATTGGACCTCCAGTGGTCAATCTACCACTCCTCCACTGGGTGGCCTTGAGTGAATCATGTTTTCTGAACTGCGAGTTTTTTATTTGTTAGATGGAGATGACAACAACTCTTACCTCATAAGATTTTGGTGCTAATTTAATGAAATTATACATGCATGAGACAAAGACATGCAGGCACCCAATAAATGCTACTTTCAAAGAAAATGCAGATGAATAATTTCACATCTTTTTTCAAGATTTTATTTACTTATTTATTTGTCCATATGTACAGGAAAAGGGTAAATATGTGCAGTGCATCACATTCTTATAAATCAGTATGAAACATAAAAAAATGGGTAAAGGATAAGAACAGGTAATTCAATAAAAATGGGGCCAATACCTATATGAACAGATGTTCAGCCTCACTAGTAATCAAAGAAATATAAATAAAACAACAGTTTGGCTATGATCAAAAAGATGGGCAAAACCCAGCATCTGCAGTGTGCAGGCTGCTCTCTTACGTGTCTGGTAAATATATTGAATGACCAAATCTTTTTAAAGGGCTCTTTAGTGATATGTATCAAAATTTTAAATACGTATTCTCTTTTCTTGGCTACATTTATTGGGGGGGGGATATTCCATGTAGGTATTATTTCCACAATTGGACAAAAAAATAAAGCTGTTTTCGTTTGTAAAATTCAAATAGTTTTTTCCCTTATTCTCAGGGAATACATTCTCTCCCAAATAAGATCTCAGACAGCCTTACAGTCACAGCGGTAATGACTACTAACATCCGTGTGTCACCTCGTAAATGGCAAAGTACGGCCACTGACCTTAATTCTCACAACTGCTGGTCATAAATGAGAGCTGGAACTCTCATCGTTCTATTATGAATGATTATGAGCCTGGAGGCTCTTTTTATCCCCAAGTGGCATCAGGCATTGCCCCATGGACTGGAAAAATGGAAAAGGGGCCAAAATTCAGGAACCTGGACCATCTTCTCTACTGGCCATCCCCTAGGGGGCACTCAACTGTCAGTAAGTTACTACCTGCATAGCATCTTTAGGCTCTTTTGCCTATGGTTCCTTTGCCTACTGCAATATATTACCTAAAAGGGACTGCTTGCCATCTGTTGAATGTTAAAGAGCATCGCTCCTCATTGCAACTTCGTGGAATCAGTCTTGTTCCTTAAGTATCAGATCTGCCCATGGGATGTGAGAACTACCCCTTCCTGCCAGTAAGGCCTCAAAATTACACTCTTATCTATGACTGCATCAGAAATCGTGATGGACAAAATTAGGATGGGGCAAACTGCCCTGTAGTTATCCCAGACCCCAATCTCCACCCCCACCCACCCACCACATCACACTTGTCAGGCTACTTTCCTACGTTAGGTACCCAATATGCTTATCCTCTTCTCCTCTCACAGTTTTTCAAGAAGAGAACGGAGGGAAAAAAAACCGGCAAGCCTTCTGAAATTCATTCACACCATAGTATAAATGAGACCAACAGCAATGGCATTTCATAACCACAGGATAAAACACGTAAGGTAATATAATGAGGTTACTATACATAGGATCTCAGGGTATTCAATTCTTTGCAAAATATTTTGAGGCAAGAGGCTGTTTCTGACATCATATTGATAATGGTGGTGCCACAAACATTTGTCTGGAGGACCTAGGCCCAGATTTACGCAGATTTGGGTATCTAAAAATCGTTGATCAGTATATCTTGAAAGTTAGGGAATTTTCCTGAAATAGATTATAATCTTCTCTATGGGACCTTAAGCCTCACCAGCAACTGACTGTTAATAGTTGGTATGAGCATTAAGTTTACTTAGAATGTTCTGGAAAACCTTAAGAGACTTAGAATTTCTTTAAAGTCTTAGAATATGTTAAAGTATAGGAGTAGCAACTTTTTGGCCTGAAATAAATCATAGCAACTACTATGAGCTCTATTACAAAAGAGCTCTATTAATGAAATCTTTTATTTTCTATATCAACAAAAGGTCAAGTAAAGTACAGTGGAATCATATGGAGTCAATAAGAATGACAATGTAGACATATTTGTGGGCACAGAAAGCTGTCGATGATACATATTTTGAAGTAGGTTGAAAGAATGAATACTATGACCCCATTTTTTAAATGCATGTAACGGGGCATTATTTTCAAGGAGGAGGAATTAAGCCAATGTGTTTTCATTCTCAATAATCCAAAGTTCCAAGTCACCCTGTGGCTACAATATCAAGATCCCTGCGGTGGCCTCAGATAGGTTCTACCATAGTGTAGAGAGGACACTCCTTCCAACAGTAGAAGTCTATCCTGAGGGTGCCTTTCCAAAGTGGTTAAAGAAAGAATAAGGGAAAGGAGGTAAAGGATGCAGGTTTGGGCAAGCATTCTTTCTTGGGGCTGACAGCTCAGAGATGAGAAGGTGGGAGCCTATATGGTGCACAGGTTGAAGAGAATGCCTAAGAGAATGCCTAAGACAGAGGGACTTTTACCCTGCCTCCTTTAAGTAACCCTGAATTGCCCCTCAGTTTTTTCTGTACTTAATAGGCATCAGACACTGTTGGAAAATCAAAAAGATATATGGTTCCCATCGTATCCCCATCTCATACACACAAAAATAAATGCACATGATTATGTGTGTGAGATGGGGAGAATATCACTTGCTCAGTAGAGATGACAGAAGCTGGAGCTAGATAAATAATGTGGCATGTAACTTACAGCAGGTACCCTTCCAACCTGATCTGGCAGCAAAACTTCTTCCCTCATAGTAAACACAGGCACCATCTCGCTTCAAAGCCCTGGCTACTTTTGGCCACTGGAAACAGAACAGTTCTCCAAACTAGACAAAAGACCATCTATTGATTTCAATTAGTCATTAAAAGTGCTCTGTTAAGTAAAAAGAATATGGTCAGTGACCAACCTCAAAAAAGCATCTTCCCTAAGGAAAGTCTGCTTAAGATTCTCTAACAGCAAAGTAAAAGGGAAGTTCTAGACAAAGCAACGATGATTAGCAAATAAAAAGAAAAAAAGGGGGGGGTGAGGAAAATCTCATGGTTTAGGTTTCAAAACTGTCTATGTGCCATATAACACAATAACATGTTGCCAAATGCAGTCAGGCTATGGAAATCATGACCTGTAATCATTAAAAATAGAGCTTAATGTCTTTCCATTGCCCACAAATTTAAGACAGATGACAAGACTAGCCTCATCCCAGCCAAGTTAGACGGGGTTTTTGGGCTTGGGGGGGTGGGCGTTTGGTTTTTTTGTTTTGGGGGGGTTTTTTTGCCTCTCATTATTCCCAGAGTATGATTTTCTAAGAACTAAAACCTTTACAAATATAACTAACCCTTCCAACCAACTGGAGTTGCCAATTGGTTCTGAGCCTAAGGCCATGTCCAGGGAGTTCTATAAATTTTGCATAGTGCCAAATACATAATCCTCGTTTCTAAACTTTCTCAATATGCTTTGACAATGGCAAGACAAAGTGAAAATTGTTATTTCAGTTAAAGCAATTGTTCAGTGGAGCCCAGGCTTGTGGAAATATGATGACTGCATTTAAAAACTTAGATTCTGGGGCGCCTGGGTGGCTCAGTCGTTAAGTGTCTGCCTTTGGCTCAGGTCATGATCCCAGGGTCCTGGGATAGAGCCCTGCATCAGGTTCCCTGCTCGGCGGGAAGCCTGCTTCTCCCTCTCCCACTCCCCCTGCTTGTGTTCCCTCTCTTGCTGTGTCTCTCTCTGTCAAATAAATAAATAAAATCTTTAAAAACTTAGATTCTGCCTTCTTAGGTATGACATGGACAAAGGTACTTCATGGGGCACAACAAACAGCTTCCAAGGCCTTCTGCCTGTTGAGCAACCATGAAGATGGAAGTCAAAACTCCTGACTTTAATTCTGATACCATATTTGATTCACTTCTGCCCAAGTTTTGCTAAACATCACCATCTAATAACACTTAAATGTTTGGAAATCTTCTAATTAATGTGTTCTATGACCACATTTTCCCCTTTCTTTCTTGGAAATGCCAAAAGGCTCAGTCACCTATGTAGCTGAAGAATAACAAAAGGTGGAAAGCTACAACAGAAAATATTTCAAGTATCACTGCATGGCTGTTTAAGCCAGGCTTGGTTTTCTGTTTTCTTTTTTTTTTTGGTTTTCTATGTTTTCTGCAAAATTAATATCGAAAGCAGTTTCTTTTTTTCTGAGCACATGTTCTAATGGGGAGGAAATTTCAAATGAGAAGTATTAATTGAGAACCATATAGCAATGTAGTACTATGCCTACATTGCAAAGTAAAAACGGGCAAGTGAGATTTAGCACCTGCCCTTGAAAATCTGTAATTCATATGTTCAAGTTAATTGTATTTAGCACCTACTACAGAACAAAAGAGCCATGATCCCTGCCTTCATAGAATGCTCAGAATGGTGAATTGATCGATAATTAAACAAGCAATTACATGGGGTGCCTGGCTGGCTCAGTCAGTTGAGCATCTGACCTTTGATTTCAGCTCAGGTCTGTGGGATTTATCTCAGGGTTGTGGGATTGAGCCCTGCGTCAGGCTCCGTGCTCAGCACAGAGTCGGCTTGTCCCTCTCCTCCCCTCTGCTTGCACACACACACACACTCTCTCTCTCTCAAATAAATGAATAAAACATTTTAAAAAAAAAATAGAATAAAATAAAATTTAAAAGATAATTAAACAAGCAGTTACAATGTGTCATACTAGAGAAAGTCTGGGATGGTGTGGAGGCACAAATAGATAGCTACCATGAGCTTGGAAAGGTCAAGAAAGGCTTTCTGGAGAGGGCTAAAGCCAGAACTATGAATAGACTTTTCGAGATAAAACAGGAACACGCCCAGTTTTAGAAAATATTATGCTGATGAGGATAGGTACTTGTTTATGGCTTGAATTATTCATTCACCAATTCCACAAATATTTATTGAACACACACTGTGTTTCAGGTATACAACGAAAGGGGTTCCCTTCTTAATGTTATTATACTAATAGTAATCAGTAGCATCAAAGATAATATTATCTTTATTATCTATAAGTTATAGATCATGTGTATATTAATTTTGTCTTTCATTCAGCAAATACTGGACTGAATGCCTAAGAGGATAGCTGACATTCCTCAAGGTGCTGACACAAAAAGGAGTCAAAATCAGGCAAAGCTTCTGCCCACAACTCATGTCAATTCAACTGGTTAGATAATTATTCATTGTACTTCAATTCTTTGTGCTATGGAAAATATGCTGATTTTAAAATACATAGTTAGGAAGTTTTGTCAGAAACCTATGATTTAGTCATTCTGTTTATATACAAATACTATCTGTGCAAAATAATATATATAATATTAAACATATGATTTTTAAAAAATGGAAAAATATATGGGAACAGTAACATACCTGGGGATGGAAACAGTAATGTGGTAGGAGATGTTTAACAAGTTCTCAAGAAAACACAAAATATCTTACTTTGACTATTTCCGCTTCTGTGATATAAATAGTCCCCACCATGGCCAACTGCAAACTATCAACGTTTTACCAACTGGTTTGCAAAATTTCTGAAAATTTATCAATCAAACTTCAGGAACTGATCTAAGCCCATACTAGCACACCAGTAGGTGAAGGTAAGAAACAAAAACTCTTCTAGTTTCTTGCATTGTCCTGGATGCATTAAAAGTAATGATTTTTATTAGTCTCTAACAAATAATGATACAGACTGTCATTTCTAGGTAACTATTAAAAGAAGAGTAATGTATTAATAACAGGCAACTAGAGAGAAAATGGAATAATGAGAACTATTTAATTAATCAAAGAAAATGCAAGAAAGGTGAGAAAATGAAATGTAAAATAGGTGGGGAAATAAAAAACTGTAGACATAAACTAAAGTATATCAGTAATTGTACTAAGTATAAATGGACTAT
Source organism: Mirounga leonina (assembly GCF_011800145.1). Lineage (NCBI taxonomy): Eukaryota > Metazoa > Chordata > Mammalia > Carnivora > Phocidae > Mirounga > Mirounga leonina. The sequence goes on along the minus strand of NW_023270615.1, from coordinate 7,612,371 downwards.
ATACCCCAATTAAATGTCAAAGTTGTCAGGGTGGATATAATCCAAGACCTAACTACACGCTACTTAACATTCTTTAAATATAAGGATATAAAATGAATAAAGGTAAAATGATGACATTTTGCAATATATACACATCAAATCATCATGTCGTACACCTTAAACTTACACAATATTATATGGCAGTCATATCTCAATAAAGCTGAGCGGGGGGAAGCAGCATATATTTTTAAAAAAGCAAAATAGGGGCGCCTGGGTGGCTCAGTCGTTAAGCGTCTGCCTTCGACTCGGGTCATGATCCCAGTGTCCTGGGAGCGAGCCCCGCATCGGGCTCCCTGCTCTGCGGGAAGCCTGCTTCTCCCTCTCCCACTCCCCCTGCTTGTGTTCCCTCTCTCGCTGTGTCTCTCTCTGTCAAATAAATAAATAAAATCTTTAAAAAAATAAAAAAATAAAATAAAATAAAATAATTTAAAAAGCAAAATAATGGAAATATACATACCACAGAAATGCCAATCAATAAAAGCTCCCTTAGATATAATAATATCACATAAAGTAAATTTTAAGGTAAGAAAATTACTAGAGATAAACAGACACATTTCATAATAATAATGGGTCAACTAGGAAGATATAAAATTTTTTAAAAAGAAAAATTTTTAATTTATATTCAACAACAAAAAAATTGATGAAATAGGAGCAACAGACAAATCCACAATTAAGTTGGAGATTTAAATCCTCCTCATGGGCGCCTGGGTGGCTCAGCTGGTTAGGTGACTGCCTTCGGCTCAGGTCATGATCCTGGAGTCTGGGGATCGAGCCCCACATCAGGCTCCCTGCTCGGCGGGGAGCCTGCTTCTCCCTCTGACCCACCCCCCTCTCATGCTCTCTCTCTCTCTCAAATAAATAAATAAATAAAATAATAAATAAACCCTCCTCAGTAATTAATAGAACAAGAAGATAGTAAGATTGTAGAAGATTTTAACACTATTAACCAACTTGACCTAATTAACATTTATGCAACACTCAGCTACCAACGGCAATATATTCTTTTCAAGGATACATAGAAACATACAAAAAAACCTGACTATATGCTGGGCCATAAAGCCAATTTCAACAAAATTTGAAATGACTAAAGTCATACAGAGAACAATCTCTTTCCACAGTTGATTTAATCATTAAATCAATATGAAAATATAGCAAGAAAACTCTACATGTTTGGAAATTAAGCAATATATTTCTAAATAACCTGTGGGCCAATGAGAAAATCAGAATGGAAATTAGAATTATTTTAACTGAATGATAGCAAAAAAATATAACATACCAAAACATGATTTGCTTCTAAAGCAGTCCATATAGAGAACTGTAGCACCTTAAATGCATCTATTAGAAAAGGCTGAAGATCAGTGACCTAAAAATACATCTCCAAAAGTTAGAAAAGTAAGAGCAAATTACACACAAAGAGTGAAGAAACAAGGAAATGACAAAGATACAAAAAATAATTAATGAAGTGTAAACAAATTATTCAATAGAAAAAAATTAACAAAGCCAGAAGTTGTTTCATTTTTAAAAGATTAATAATCAATAAATTCCTAGTAATTTGTATCAAGAAAAAGCAGAAAATTACAAATTCCCCTTACCAGAAATAAAAAGGGGACATCACAGATTTAACAGACTTTTTTTTTAAAAAAAAGATGCTATTATAAATTATTTTAGGCTAATTAATTTGAAATTTTCAGTGAAACGGACAAACTCCTGGAAAAATACAATTTACCAAAACTAACATAAGAAAAAACTGAAAATCTGAATAACCCTCTATCTATTAAAGAAACTGGAAGTTTAAGAACCTTTCCACACTTTCTCTCAAGACGGCAGAGGAATAGGGGAACCCTAAATCTGTCTCATCTCTTGAATACAATGAGATAGTTATCAAATCATTCTGAACACCCGAGAAATCAACTGGAAGTCTGAGAAAACAAATACTCCAACTCTACAAGTAGAAAAGAAACCACCTTTTGGGAGGTAGGGGGTGCGGAGACTTGAACCCAGGGTGATGGCTGAGTATATGGCGTGGGAGAGGGAGCCTGCTTAAGGAGGCTACCACGAAGTATTATGAGCAGCAGAGCGCAAAATCAGAACTTTCAGAAGTCGGCTACAGTGGGGGACATGCCTGGCTTAAAGGTGCTCAGTCAGTGAAGCAGGGCAGAATCCCAGGTATGACACCATGATCTGAGGATCCCCTGGATTGTGAGAAGAACGCGTGGCACCTAAGTGCAGCATGGTTTCCAGACACAGGCACCGGGAAGCCAGCTGAGAACAGCGAGTCTACATGCCGGCTCTCTGCTCTGTATTGCCATATACTGTGAACCACTGCACAGTTGTGTGACTGCTTTCCTCCGATGGGTCCAGAAAAAGGCAGAAGCATGGCGAGACCCTCCCTGGGAGAAACAGAGCAGGTCCACTCCTCGGGAGTCTGTAAAATTTGGAGTTTTGAAACTTAGTCACGTGCCCAAGATAAAAGTGCTCAGACACAGGCAGGGTGCACACAGAGTTCCGATGCAAACCAGGGAGACAAGAGTGATTGCTCTTCTGTGAAGACTTATTTGGGGCTAAAGAGCAGTGTGCCGCCATACTAATCCCACCCATGAGGGCTGGAAGCCTTCAGGGAGCAAAACAGCACCACCTAGTGGAGTCTGGAGCCACTTACACCAAAGCCTGCCACCCTGCGCACTGGAGGCGCATTACCACTAGGGCAAGTCCACCTGAGAATCAGGGCAAAAGGCCCCTCCCCCAGAAGACCAGCACAAAGAACTCCCTCCCGCCAAGGTTACTGATCATAAAGGGCTGCAAAGCTTTAGCTCTAGGGGAAAATAGTATCTAGCATCCTTTATACTTTTATTTTTTAGTTTTTTATTATTTTTTATTTTCTTATTTTTTCAATTCTTTATTCTTTTTTAATTTTTATATATTGTTTTTATTTTTTGTTTCCTTTCACTGTATTTTATTTTATTTATATATTTTTTTCTTACTTTCTTATTTTGGGGTCTAGGTTTTTTTTTTTTTACGATTTTATTATTATTTTTTTAAGATTTTATTTATTTCTTTGACAGAAAGAGACACAGTGAGAGAGGGAATACAAGCAGGGGGAATGGGAGAAGCAGGCTTCCCGCGGAGCAGGGAGCCCTATGCAGGGCTCGAGCCCAGGACCCTTGGATCATGACCTGAGCTGAAGGCAGATGCTTAACAACTGAGCCACCCATGCGCCCAGGGTCTAGTTTCTTTTAACAAGCAGACAAAAACACAACCAGGATCTAGTTTTTTTGTGGGTTTTTTTGTAGTTGTTCTTGTTTGTTTTTGTTGGGTTTTTTCTTTCTTTCTTTCTTCTTTTATAATCTGGACAAAATGATGAGATGGAGAAATTCATCCCAAAGAAAGAACAGGAGGTAATACTTACAGCCAGGCATTTAATCAGTACGGATCTAAGTAAGATGTCTGAACTAGAATTTAAGACAATGATTATAAGGATACTAGCTGGGCCTGAAAAAAGCACAGAAGACACTAGAGGATCCCTTATTGTAGAGATAAAAGAACTAAAATCTAGGGCGCCTGGGTGGCTCAGTCGTTAAGCGTCTGCCTTCAGCTCAGGTCATGATCCCAGGGTCCTGGGATCGAGTCCCACATCGGACTCCCTGCTCGGCGGGAAGCCTGCTTCTTCCTCTCCCACTCCCCCTGCTTGTGTTCCTGCTCTCAATAAAATAAAATCTTTAAAAAAAAAAAAAAAAAAAAGAACTAAAATATAGTAAAGCCAAAATTAAAAATGCTATAACCAAGATACAGTCCCAAGTGCAGGCCATAAAAACAGAGATGAACAAAGCAGAGGATCAAATCAGTGGTATAGATTATGGAAATTATGGAAATATGGAAGATATAGATATGTATATAGATTGATATATGGAAATTATGGAAAATAATGAAGCTGAAAAGAAGAGGAAAAGAAAACTATTAGATCATGAAGGTAGACTTAGGGAACTCAGTGAGTCCATAAAACAAAATAATATCCCCATTATAGGAGATCCAGAAGGAGAAGAGTGGGGAAAAGGGGCAGAAGATTTACTGGAACAAATTATAGCTGAGAACTTCCCTAATCTGGGGAAAGAAACACGCATCCAAGTCCAAGAGGCAGAGAACTCCCCCCAAATCGACAAAAATAGGTCAGCACCATGACAGATTATAGTGAAACCTGCAAATTACAAAGATAAAGAGAAAATCCTCACAGCAGCTCGGGACAAAAAGTCCTTAACCTACAAGGTAGACACACGAGGCTGGCAGCAGACCTATCCAAAGAGACCTGTCAGACCAGAAAGGATTGGCATGATATATTCAATGTGCTAAATGGGAAAAATATGCAGCCAAGAATACTTTATCCAGCAAGGCTGTCATTCAGAATAGAAGGAGAGATAAAGCGTTTCCAAGACAAACAAAAACTAAAGAAATTCATGAACACTAAACCAGCCTTGCAAGAAATATTAAAAGGGACCCTTTGAGTGGAAAGAGACACCAAAAGTAACAAAGACCAGGAAGGAACAAAGGCAGTCTACAGGAATGGCAACTTTACAGGTAATAAAATGGTACTAAATTCATATCTTACAATAAATACTCTGAATGTAAATGGACTAAATGTCCCAATCAAAAGACATAGGGTATCAGAATGGATTAAGAAAACAGAACCATCTATATGTTGCTTACAAGAGACTCATTTTAGACCCAAAGACACCTCCAGATTGAAATTGAGGGGGCAGAGAACAATTTATCATGCTAATGGACATCAAAAGAAAACTGGAGTAGCCATCCTTATATCAGACAAACCAGATTTTTTAAAAGATTTATTTATTTATTTAAGAGAGAGCAAGACATTATATGTTAAAAAAAAAAAAAAGAAGATAGTAGGAAGGGAAAAATGAAGGGGGTGGGAATCGGAGGGGGAGACAAACCATGAGAGACTGTGGACTCTCAGAAACAAACTGAGGGTTCTAGAGGGGAAGGGGGTGGGAGGATGGGCTAGCCTGGTGATGGGTATTAAAGAGGGCACGTTCTGCATGGAGCACTGGGTGTTATATGCAAACAAAAAATCAGGGGACACTACATCAAAAATTAGTGATGTAATGTATGGTGATTAACATAACATAATAAAATAAAATTTAAAAAAAAGAGAGAGAGAGCAAGAGCATGCAAGTGGGGGGAGGGGCAGAGGGAGAGAATCTTCAAACAGACTCCCCACTGAACTTAGAGCCTAACACAGGGCTCAATTTCATGACCCATGCAATCATGACCTGAGCCAAAACCAAGAGCCAGACACTCAACTCATGCCACCCAGATGCCCTCAGACAAACTAGATTTTAAACCAAAGACTGTAATAAGAGATGAAGAAGGACACTATATCATAATAACAGGTTCTATCCAACAAGAAGATCTAACAATTGTAAATATCTATGCCCCTTAACTTGGGAGCAGCCAAATATATAAATCAATTAATAAGAAACTTAAAGAAACTCATTGATAATAATACAATAATAGTAAAAGACTTTAACACCCCATTCACAGCAATGGACAGATCATCTAAGCAGAAGATCAACAAGAAAACAAGGGTTTTGAATGACACACTGGACCAGAGGGACTTCACAGATATATTCAGAGCATTTCATCCTAAAGCAGCAGAATACTCATTCCATTTGAGTGCATATGGAACATTCTCCAGAATACATCACGTAGTGGGTCACAAATCAGGACACAACTGGTACAAAAAGAATGAGATCATACCATGCATATTTTTAGATCACAATGCTATGAAACTTGAAGTCAACCACAAGAAAAATTTGGAAGGACCACAAATACATGGAGGTTAAAGAACATCCTACTAAAGAATGAATGGGTCAAACCAGGAATTTAAAGAAGAATTTAAAAAATACATGGAAGCAAATGAAAATGAAAACACAACTGTTCAAAACCTTTGGGATGAGCAAAGGCAGTCCTAAGAGGGAAGCATATAGCAATACAGGCCTTCCTCAAGAAGCAAGAAAAGTCTCAAATACACAACCTAACACCTAAAGGAGCTGGAAAAAGAACAGCAAATAAAGCCTAAATCTAGTAGGAGAAGAAATATAACAAAGATTGGAGCAGAAATCAATGATATAGAAATTTAAAAACAAAAACAAAAACAGTAGAACATATCAAAGAAACTAGGAGCTGGTTCTTCAAAAGAATTAACAAGATTGATAAAACCCTAGCCAGACTTAGCAAAAAGAAAAGAGAAAGGACCCAAATAAATAAAATCATGAATGACAGTGGAGAGATCACAACCAACACTGAAGAAATACAAGCAATTTTAAGAGAATAATATGAGCAATTATATGCCAATAAATTAGGCAATCTGGAAGAAATGGATAAATTCCTAGAAATATATAAACTACCAAAACTGAAACAGGAAGAAATAGAAAATCTGAACAGACTCATAACCAGCAAAGAAATAGAATCAGTAATCAAAAATCTCCCAACAAACAAGAGTCCAGGGCCAGATGGCTTCCCAGGGGAATTCTACCAAACATTTAAAGAAGAATTAATACCTATTCTTCTGAAACTGTTCCAAAAAATAGAAATGGAAGGAAAACCACCAAATTTATTCTATGAGGCCAGCACTACTTTGTTCCCAAAACCAGACAAAGACCCCACTGAAAAGGACAATTACAAAACAATATCCCTGATGAACGTGGATGCAAAAAATTCTCAAGATACTAGCTAATCAGATCAAACAGTACATTAAAAAGATAATTCACCACTACAAAGGGGGATTTATTCCTGGGCTGCGGGGGTGGTTCAACATCTGCAAATCAATCAATGTGATACACCACATTAATAAAAGAAAGGATAAGAACCATATGTTCCCCTCAATAGAGGCAGAAAAAGCTTTCGACAAAATACAGCATCTTTCTTGATAAAATACCCTCCATCATGTAGGGATACAGGGAATATACCTCAACATCATAAAGGCCATATATGAAAGACCCACAGCTAATATCATCCTCAACAGGGGGAAAAAAAGAGAGCTTTTCCCCTAAGGTCAGGAACACGACAGGGATATCTAGTCTCACAACTGTTGCTCAACATAGTACTAGAAGTCCTAGCCTCAGCAATCAGACAACAAAAAGAAATAAAAGGCATCCAAATTGGCAAAGAGGTTAAACTTTCACTCCTCTCAGACAACATGATACTCTATGTAGAAAACCCGAAAGACTCTACCAAAAAAATTGCTAGAACTGATATAGGAATTCAGCAAAACTGCAGGATATAAATTCAGTGCACAGAAGTAGTTGCATTTCTATACACTAACAATGAGGCAGAAGAAAGAGAAATCCAGGAATCAATCCCATTTACAATTGCACCAAAAACCATAAGGTACCTAGGAATAAACCTAACCAAAGAAGTAAAGGATCTGTACTCTGAAAACTATAAAACACTTATGAACGAAATTGAGGAAGACACAAAGATATGGAAAAACATACCATGCTCATGGATTGGAAGAACAAATATTGCTAAAATGTCTATGCCACCCAAAGAAATCTACACATTCAATGCAATTCCTATCAAAATACCACCAGCTGGGGTGCCTGGGTGGCTCAGTTGGTTAAGCATCTGCCTTCAGCTCAGGTCATGATCTCAGGGTCCTGGGATCGAGCCCCGCATCGGGCTCCCTGCTCAGCAGGAAATCTGCTTCTCCCTCTCCCTCTGCCGCTCCCACTACTTATGCTCTCTCTCTCCCTCTCTTGCTCTGTCAAATAAATAAATAATATCTAAAAAAAAAAAAAAAATACCACCAGCATTTTTAACAGAGCTGGAACAAATAATCCTAAAATTTGTATGGAATCAGAAAAGACCCTGAATAGCCAAAAGAATGTTGAAAAAGAAAACCAAAGCTAGAGGCATCACAATTCCAGACTTCAAGCTATATTACAAAGCTATAATCACCAAGACAGTATGGTACTGGCACAAAAACAGACATATAGATCAATGGAACAAATAGAGAACCCAGAAACAGACCTCCAACTCTATGGTCAACTCATCTTTGACAAAGCAGAAAAGAAAATCCAATGGAAAAAAGAGAGTCTCTTCAACAAATGATGTGGGAAAACTGGACAGCCACATGCAGAAGAATGAAACCAGAGCACATTCTTACACCATACACAAAAATAAACTCCCAATGGATGAGAAACCTAAATATGAAACAGGAATTTATCAAAATCCTAGAGGAGAACACAGACAGCAACCTCTTTGACCTTGGCCACAACAACTTCTTTTAAGACACATCTCCAAAGGCAAGGGAAGCAACGGCAAAAATGAACTATTGGGACTTCATTAAGATAAAAAGTTTTTGTACAGCAAAGGAAACAGTCAACAAAACTAAAAGGCAACCTACAGAATAGGAGAAGATATTCACAAATGACATATCAGATAAAGGGTTAGTATCCAAAATCTATAAAGAACTTATCAAACTCAACACCCAAAAAACAAACAATCCAGTCAAGAAATGAGCAGAAGACATGAACAGACATTTCTCCAAAGAAGACATACAAATGGCCAACAGACACATGAAAAAATGCTCAACATCATTCAGCATCAGGGAAATCCAAATCAAAACCACAATGAGGGGAGCCTGGGTGGCTCAGTCAGTTAAGCATCTGCCTTCAGCTCAGGTCATGATCCCAGGGTCCTGGGATCAAGCTCTGTGTCAGGCTCCCTGCTCAGCAAGGAGTCAGCTTCTCCCTCTGCTCATTCTCATTCTGTCTCTCTCTCAAATAAATAAATAAATAAAATCTTTAAAAAAAAAAAAAAACACAATGAGATACCACCTCGCACCAGTCAGAATGGCTAAAATTAACAAGTCAGGAAATGACAGATGTTGGCGAGGATGCAGAGAAAGAGGAACCCTCCTACACTGTTGGTGGGAATGCAAGCTGGTGCAGCCACTCTGGAAAACAGTATGGAGGCTCCTCAAAAAGTTGAAAATAGAGCTACCCCATCACGCAGCCATTGCACTTGATGTAATGAGCACTGGGTGTTATATGCAACTGATGAATCACTTAATTCTACCCCTGAAACTAATAATACACTATATGTTAACTAAATTGAATCTAAATAAAATAATAATAATGAAAAAAAGAATCTTCCTACAAAGAAATCTGTAGGTTCAGCTGGCTTCATCAGTGATCCTACAAATAATTAAGGAGGAAATAATGACATTATTTAACATGCCTTATTTCCAGAGAATAAATACGAAAAAACACTTTTAACTCATTCGATAAAGCCAGGATAATTTGCTTCCACAATCTGACAATACATTATAAGAAGAAAATTATAGGCTAAAGTTCCTTATAAAGAGAAATTTTAGAAAATCAAATCAGCAAATACATAAAAATTACGATACACCTTAATCAAATAAAGTTTATTTTAGGAACGTGAAGATGATTTAATGTGCTAAAATCAGTCTAAGAAATCCTTCATATTAACAAGAGGAAAATCATGAAAATCTTAATAGATGCAAAAATATCACTTGATAAAATTAAAAATCCATTTATGACTTAAAACAAAAAAAGCTATTCGCAAAATGGGAACAGATGGGAACTTCCTTTATCTTATAATGAGTATCCACATAAAAGCTACAGAGCAAACATTTAGAGGATCAGTCTAAGAGGTCAATATCTGAATATTAGCAGTTCTAGAAAAAGAGAACAAGAAATAAAAAGGAAGAAATTATCAAAGCAACAATAAAGGTGCTATCACAGTATATCACCATATTACCAGTCAACAAAAAGAAAGTTTTCTATAAATTTCAAAGAGATTTCTCTTCTGTCCATTTATTGGAAGAAAAAAATTACCTTATGGAAAAGATTATGTGAAATCTTCTAGCTCATATTTGCAGGGAATCTGGACCAAAAACTAGAAGAATTTAATCTGTAAGATCTTGGACCCCTATAATTATTTCCCATTAATCCTTGATCTCCAAGGAAATGGAAGCAAACACCCCAGCTTTAAGATACTGGAGTGAGTTTTTGCAGTCTGGCCGCCTGCCTTCACCTTACATAAGAATTTCCATTAGGAAAAGAAAGGGGTCTTAAGTCACTGACATAAATAAAACCATAAACTCACATTATCTCAGGAGGAATTCCTTAAACATGAATGGCTATATTATTAACATGCAGAAGAATATTTTACAAAACTCACAAAAATATAGAGAAATTACAACAAAAGCAATAAGATATGTTCACCCCCTACAGCCCATTTATTAAGAGATGGATGTATTTAGGGGCACACAGTTGGCTCCGTTGGTTAAGCATCCAACTCCTGATTTCAGCTTAGGTCTTGATCTCAGGGTGTGAGTTCAAGCCCCACTTTGGGCTCCACACTGGACGTGGAGCCCACGTTAAAAAAAGAAGGAGAAGAAGAAAGGGAGAGAGACAGAGAGAGAGAGATGGCTTGAACAGTATTTTCAGAAATAGACATTTTATGTAACTTTCTCTTGATAACATTCGGGATATCTTGAAACATTTGAGTTTCTCTTGAAATGGTTGAAAGTCTAGCAATATTTGCCCGAATTTTCACAAGGCAACAACTGGCTGGTGTTGAGAAGCAGCTACCTCTTTAAAACGAAGCATTCAGTTCCTAATTGGCTGTAGCAACAAACCCTCCCCGTTGTCTTCCATGATGCCCACTTCAATCCTTTATATTACTTGGCTGGTACTCTGGGCATATAAGTTTGTGAACTGTGTCCTATAACTATGCCACTCAAAATGCTGTCCACAGACAAGCAGAATCGGTAATACCTAGAAGCAGGGAATAAATGCAGATTCTCAGGCCCTATTACAGACCCACTGAATCAGAATCTCTAAGAATAGCTTCCAGGAATCTGTGTCTTAACCTGGTCTCTTGGGGACGCCTGGGTGGCTCAGATGGTTAAGCGTCCGCCTTCAGCTCAGGTCATGATCCCAGGGTCCCGGAATCGAGTCCCACATCGGGCTCCCTGCTCCTTGGGAGCTTGCTTCTCTCTCTCTCTCTCTCTCTCTCTCTCTCTCTCTAGCTGTCATGAATAAATGGATAAAATCTTTGGGGAAAAAAAACAACATGGTCTCTTGGGGTGCCTAGGTGGCTCAGTTGATTACACTTCTGTCCTCGGCTCAGGTCATGATCCCTGCGTCCTGGGATCAAGTCCCGTGTTGGGCTCCCTGCTCAGCTGGGAGTCTGCTTGTCCCTCTCCCTCTGCCCTGCTCATACTCTCTCTCTCTCTGTCTCTCTCTCTGTGTCTTTCTCTCTCTCTCTAAAATAAATAAATAAAAATCTTAAAAAAAAAATGGTCTCTTAATCACATTTCTGTCCCACCTAAAACCATATGCTAGCAATTGCTTTTAGAACTTACTATGGAAAAGCTTTGTTTCCCATTAAGAATGGGTTTGTTTTTTCTTTTCACACAAAAACATATCTTACCTTCCCTTAGCTACTAGAAAGCTCAGACATTAAGTTTGTGGATCTTCCTTGGAGCGACTCTATGGTCCATCCACCGGTGTTCTGTTCCCCCTGGTCACTGCTCCTTGGTTTTTACCTCTTTCTTGTACAGCAACACTTCGGGGGTTTTAAATATTAATGTTTTATTGATGTTTGTTTCTTTTATTTTATGTAGTTCTTGAAAGTGCCTGAAATCCATTGTAGAACGATATGAAGGTATGAGTAGATACACAATGGTTCTGAAGTCCGAGTGCCCTGGTTTTTTAAATCTTGGCTGTTCCACGTATTGGTTCTGTGACCACAGACAAGTCAGTTAACAGTTCTGAGCTTTCCTAATATTTTATTTATTTTTTTTAAAGATTTTATTTATTTATTTGACAGAGAGAGACACAGCGAGAGCGGGAACACAAGCAGGGGGAGTGGGAGAGAGAGAAGCAGGCTTCCCGCCGAGCAGGGAGCCCGATGCAGGGCTCGATCCCAGGACCCTGAGATCATGACCTGAGCCGAAGGCAGTCGCTCAACCAACTGAGCCACCCAGGTGCCCCTTTCCTAATATTTTAAATGAGGGAAATACTTGTATGTCACAGGATAGCACTAGCGTTAGGGTTCAGTCAGATAATTCATGAAAAGCCAATTAGCATGCCATCAGCAAACAGCAAGAATCACCAGTTAGGGATAAATTCCAGCACATAGAACAGAAGATCTACTTCAGAGATTACCAAATAAAAATTTATTGTTTCCTCAAAAAATTTCACATCGAGGTGGTCCAAGAAAGCAACTCTTCAGCATCATCAGCTGTCCCGAGTTACTCCTTTCTTTCTCTCTGCTCTGCCAGCCTCGGTGAATGGCCCTTATCCTATGGTCTCCTTGCTGCCTCAAGATGGAAACTCTACCTCTATCCTCATCTCAACCTTCCAATCAAAAAGCAGCACTGGGGGCGCCTGGGTGGCTCAGTTGGTTAAGCGACTGCCTTCGGCTCAGGTCATGATCCTGGAGTCCCAGGATCGAGTCCCGCATCGGGCTCCCTGCTTGGCAGGGAGTCTGCTTCTTCCTCTGACCCTTCTCCCTCTCATGCTCTCTGTCTCTCATTCTCTGTCTCAAATAAATAAATAAAATCTTTAAAAAAAAAAAAAAAGCAGCACTGGAAGTGACAAGAAGAAAGAGGGGGTAGCAATATTAGGAAAGGAAGACTTTTCCAGAAATCACCTGCAAACTTCTGCTTTCTTTTCCTTGGTCAGAACTGTGTCACATAACCACTTCTAACTGCAAGAAGGTGAGTTTTTTAGCAGGGCACATTATGACTTTCTTAGTCAGGAAAAATGGAAGAAAAAATATCGTGTAGACAACAAGCTTTATCTGCCATCTAAAGACTCAATATCTGCTAATTATTTTTATTTATAAAGAAAACTAAAAGATCAATCATATATACCTAAAAAAAGTTTGTGTGCGTGTGTGTGTACATCTATGTGGTCTTGAAGCTTTCCAGTTGAAAGTTCCTATGCGACCTTACATTGTTCAAGATGGTTATAAAATCACCAATATTAATAATAGCTACTGGCTGGGCGCCTGGGTGGCTCAGTTGGGTAAGCGACTGCCTTCGGCTCAGGTCATGATCCTGGAGTCCCGGGATCGAGTCCCGCATCAGGCTCCCTGCTCGGCAGGGAGTCTGCTTCTCCCTCTGACCCTCCTCCCTCTCATGCTCTCTGTCTCTCATTCTCTCTGTCTCAAATACATAAATAAAATCTTTAAAAAAATAATAATAATAGCTACTGGCTATATCCAGGCACCAAAATATTTTATACATTACTACATTTTTAAAAACATTTTTTTATTAAGTAAACTCTATCCCCAATGTGAGGCTTGAACTCATAACTCTGAGATCAAGAGTCAGATGCTCTGCCTGAGCCAGCCAGGTGGCCCCATACAATATTATATTTAATCTTCACAATACTCTTAATAGCTATTAATATTTATATCCATTATATTGATGTGGAAACCTAAATGTTTCGCTGATGATAACTAGCCCAAACTTACTTAGATAATAAGTAAAAGAGTTAGGATTTGGATTCAAATCTAATGTACTTTCAAAAACCTCTCTTTTAAGATTCCTCTTTCTAAAGATCATTTCTTTTCCTTCCAGAAAAGAATATATTACTATTTCTTAACAAAGCAATATCCTGGCCGTTCTCACCCGCTTCATGGTTTTTTGTCCAAACATTTACCTCCTAGGCAGAATACATGTCTCATTAAAATATGGTCCATAGTTTCTCCTCACTGCCTAAACAAGGTTCCTGAATGGGTAGTTTGTTTGTTTTTTTATGTTTCTTTTTCCTACCAGAAAAAAAAAAAAGAAAGAAAGAAGAGAAAAGTCTTACGGGCATCAAAACATCCAGTCTCCCCTTAGCTCTTGCCCTTAGCCAAAGGCCACATTGCTCCTATTAGAGACACCGAAGCTCTGAGAGATACATTTTAATAGTATTTTTGTAGAAATGCTGTAGATCTTTTTCAACACTCAGACCTAAGAATGTGAGAAAATGGCATGTGGGAAGACAAGAGTCCCTGCGGTTTATTATTTGAGAAGACAAATGGCTTTTTCACAGAACATGAAAGATTATGAGAAAACAGCATTTGTCGCTAAACACAATTCATTGTCAGGAGGGTTAAAAAGGAATTGACGTGCCATTGGAAGAACAAAATCCAGGAGGACCAGAGAGGGAGACAGTGGGCTACAGGGCTGTCAACCTGTGCTGACTTGCTCCTTGCTGCTGTGAAAGAAACAAAGCCCTGAGCCATCCAGTTACGTCTTAGAGAACTGAGAAAGGTACACAGGCTGGACTCCGGATGGGAAGTAATGCTTAGAAAAAGGAAAAAAGAGCTCAAGTTTCAACCTGGTTTTCCTCCCCTATGGCCAGTTTTCCCGAAAGCATCCTTGCAAAAGATGGCTTACCCTTCTAGTCAGGAAATGAGGCATCCAGGTCCAATAACATAGTGCTAATGGGCAGCTCATTAAAATAAAAGGTTGATACTTTTTGGTCTCCCCTAAACTGGAGTTAGAATAACGGGTTGTTTCCCAACAGAGACTCAGCTAATTATCACGAATTACATTCCCAAAATAGAGGTCTTTTTGAATATTCAGACCAGATAACAAAAGACCAGACCAAGAATCTTTGTTTATGTCTTCGCAAGTATTTCTCATTAGATTCCATGGAAGTTGGCAATAGGTACTATGGATCAATGCACTCAACACCCACTTCAGGCTCTTTTTATATACGCCTTCCTGTACTAGAAAGCTAATATCTACATAACCCAGATTCTCTTGTAAAAATACCTTTTTTTTTTTTTTAAGATTTTATTTATTTATTTGAGAGAGAGAATGAGATAGAGAGAGCACATGAGAGGGGGGAGGGTCAGAAGGAGAAGCAGACTCCCCGCTGAGCAGGGAGCCCGACGCGGGACTCGATCCCGGGACTCCAGGATCATGACCTGAGCCGAAGGCAGTCGCTTAACCAACTGAGCCACCTAGGCGCCCGTAAAAATACCTTTTAGAGACTTGTAATGCATAACCAACCAAAGGGAGGTAGGGAAATCAGATCTGCCCACAAGAAGAAGCCTTTGGATCTCCAGGGGCAACTGCAACTAAGGTTCTACTCTGGGGCCACTAACATCATAGATGTCAAGTGGCAAGTAATAGCAACGGAAAAATGTTCATTCAAACAATTCCAAGCTGGTTTAGAGCTTCTCTAAACCATGTATGATTGGGTAGTATCCAAACTTAGCTCCCTGGCCCTCTTGGGAAATATGATATGCTACTTAATGCTCTAAAATTAATCACTTTATGTTTAAACTACTTAGAGTAGATTCTGTTGTCTGCAACTAATAATACTGGCCCATATGGAAATTTGCACCAGAAATACTTGCCATGAATGGACCCTTTAAGAAAATGGTCACTTAATGTTAGTTATTATATAAGTCTGCTCAGGCTGCCATAACAAAATACCAAACTCAGGGTGGGGGTTTTTTGGGGGGGTTTTTGGGTTTTTTTTGCTTTTGAGACAGGGTGTTTAAACAACAGAAATTTATTTTCTCACACTCTAGAAGCTGGGAAGTCCAAGATCAAGGTGCCAGGTGATTTGGTTCCTTGGTAAGGGCCCTCTTCCTGCCTTGCAGATGGCTTCCTTCTCGCTGTGTCCTCACATGGCAAAGACAAAGAGCTCTGGTCTCTCTTCCTCTTCTTATAAAAACACTAATCCCGTCATGGGGACTCCACCTTCATGACCTCATGTAAACCTAATTACATACCAAAGACCACCCCCCCCCCAAATATCATCCACACTGGGATTAGGGCTTCAACATATGAATGGGGGTGGGGGCGTAACACAAACATTTAGTCCATAACAGTTATCTATTCTGTTTAGGTGTAAAGTCGGTTAATGCTGGTGAGCATTAGAGGTTGGGGCACTAACTGTCTAATGGGTTTCCATGAAATTCAGTGTCAACTTATCACTATGGGCATCTTGAAGGAAAGGGGCTCCTAGCAGGCTTTGGCAGACGAAGATACTGCTATGAAAAGCTATGCCGATCAACATGGGGCATGCAATGGTTATGTGGGATGTGAAATACCTATTTCAAACTGTGCTGGAGAGCTTTAATAAAGAAAATAGTAAGTTTGAGATTTTAAATTATTGGCCAAAGTCGCAGTCCGAGAACCATGACTTGCCTAATGTGGACATTATCTCTTGCTGCTGCTGGGCAGATAGAGCTAAACAGAACTTGCAGGGTCTGATCCTATGGATTGTTAAAATACACTGTAAGTTCAATTTCAGCCTCATCTTAGAGTCTTATATGAGAATTGGAGCACTATTTTGTAAAAAGTGGAACCTCAAGAATAGGAATAGAGAAATTTGTGGAATTTGAAGATTTCAAGTTACCCATCCTCTCAAATCCCACTGAACCTCCCTTATTAGCAAAAGTAGCCTTTGCTACCCTGTCTGATAAGACTCTTGCTGTTCTACTTGAAGACCTTGCCATGTTTCTTTTTTTTTTTTATGTTATGTTAGTCACTATACAGTACATCATTAGTTTTTGATGTAGTGTTCCATGATTCATTGTTTGCGTATAACACCCAGTGCTCCATGCAACATGTGTCCTCCTTAATCCCCATCACTGGGCTAACCCATCCCCCCACCCCTCTCCCCTCTAAAACCCTCAGATTGTTTCTCGGAATCCATAGTCTCTCATGGTTTGTCTCCCCCTCCAATTCCCCCCCCTTCCTTTTCCCCTTCCTTCTCCTAATGTCCTCCATGCTATTCCTTATGTTCCACAAATTAGTGAAACCATATGATAATTGACTTTCTCTGCTTGACTTATTTCACTTAGCATAATCTCCTCCAGTTCCATCCATGCTGATGTGAAAGTTGGGTATTCATCCTTTCTGATGGCTGAGTAATATTCCATTGTATATATGGACCACATCTTCTTTATCCATTTGTCTGTTGAAGGGCATCTCAGCTCTTTCCACAGTTTGGCTATTGTGGACATTGCTGCTATGAACATTGGGGTGCATATGGCCCTTCTTTTCACTACATCTGTGTCTTTGGGGTAAATACCCAGTAGTGCAATTGCTGGGTCATAGGACAGCTCTATTTTTAATTTTTTGAGGCACCTCCACACTGTTTTCCAAAGTGGCTATACCAACTTGCATTCCCACCAACAGTGTAAGAGGGTTCCCCTTTCTCCACAACCTCTCCAACATTTGTTGTTTCTTGTCTTGTCAATTTTTGCCATTCTAACTGGTGTACGGTGGTATCTCAATGTGGTTTTGATTTGAATTTCCTTGATGGCTAATGATGATGAACATTTTTTCATGTGTCTGTTAGCCATTTGTATGTCTTCTTTTGAGAAGTTTCTGTTCATTTCTTCTGCACAATTATTGACTTGATTGTTTTTTGGGTGTTGAGTTTGAGAAGTTCTTTATAGATCTTGGATATCAGCGTTTTGTAGTATCATTTGCAAAAATCTTCTCCCATTCCGTGGGTTGCCTCTTTGTTTTGTTGACTGTTTCCTTTACTCTGCAGAAGTTTTTTATCTTAAGTCCCAAAAGTTCATTTTTGCTTTTGTTTCCCTTGCCTTTGGGGACGTGTCTTGAAAGAAGTTGCTGTGGCCGATGTTGAAGAGGTTATTGCCTATGTTCTCCTCTAGGATTTTAATGGATTCCTGTCTCACATTGAGGTCTTTCAACCATTTTTTATCTTTGCGTATGGTGTAAGAGAATGACCTTGCCATATTTCTTTAAAAGGAGTTGTCAGTTCTCTTTACTCCTTACCTGTCCTCTCTTTATTACCTCCAATCCTATAAAAAAGTCAGATTCCAGCATGTTTCAGGAGGCCCATTTCAGACTCAGCAATAAAATTACACAGCAATAAAATTTCAAGGTATAAATTTATACCAACATAATCCTAAAGGAGATGGGTGAGGATGGATTCTGACAGTAATAAACAGAGTTGAGGGGGAAAAAACCAATTTAAGATCAGGCTGATCTTTTTTATATAGATGCACTTAGCAGATTCTGGATTCACTATGCCGGTTTGGGTAGTTGGCAGTAACTCTGATTGCCCAACTAATTCATAAAACTCAGCCTAATGGGGCCTCTGCTAATGAAAATTGAGATCCCAGAAATTCCTTGGTGAAATGTACCTGAAGGAATCTAAAGACTGAGGATATAGGAAGATTAAAATGGATATATTGGGTGTAACCCACTGACATCAATGAAGAAAGTAGCAGGGTTTTTCAAAGTGTCCTAGTTTCTGTCTTCTCTAGGCCAGAAATGAAGATGGAAGACATAGCTGCTGAGATAAATTTCCTAATTTCAATGGGAAAGATAAAATCCTGAAGCAACAGAGGCCAAGTAACATCATTTAACTATAAGAAGCAAAGTAGGAGTAGTTACTGTGATGATAGCAAGAAATAAGTGGTAATGAGAATGATTTGACTTGCAAAAATCTCTACAGTGGCTTATAAATCTTGAAGTCCCTTAGATGAAAACTGGCAGCGCACTCACTGTCATGATCTGTATAACAGAAAACTCTAGATCTGGCAATGGACAGTTAATGTTCTGTGAACCAATTTCAGACTTGAGTCAGTTTGCAGCCCCAAGGCCCCTTGAATCAAGAGGAGGTTGATCCTCTTAAAGAAGGTCCCTCAAAGGTACCTTCACTGTGGCTATTTATCAGGGGAAAGGGACATATTGATACCACTTGGAGATTCAATGAAGCTAATACTAATCTCTGGCGGCCCTGAACACCATTGCCATCTACCTGCCACAGTGGGAGCCTACGTGAATCAGCTGATAAACTACCTTTGTATTGACTATCACAGAGGGCTCAGAGGATCTTTAAATCCACTCTGTGGTCATTTCCATGCACCCTGAGTTTATGATCGAAATGAAGATACCTGGAAATTAACATAAACCATCCCCCATTGGCTTCATGACCATTGAGTGAAGACTTCTGTCATGAACTGAATGTCTGTGTACCCCCCAAAATTCATATGTTGAAGCCCAAACCTCCAATATGATGTATTTGGAGGTGGGGCCCATGAGGGCAGTGCCCTCATCATAGGATTAGTGCCATTAGAAGAAGATGAAAAGATACAAGAGAGCTTGATCTCTCTCTTCCCATGAACATAAACAACAAAGAGGTCATATGAGCACAAAGCAAGATGGCCACCATCTATCTGCAAGCTGGGAAGAGGGCCTTCCCTAAGAACCAAATCTGTCAACATCTTGATCCTAGACTTCCCAGCCTCCAGAACTGTGAGAAAAAAAATTGTTGTTTAAGCCATCTAGTCCATGGTATTATATCAGAGCAGCCTGAGCTAAGACAACTTCCAAAATAATAGGTTTTTTTTTATTTGACAGAGAGAGACAAAGTGAGAGAGGGAACACAAGCCGGGGGAGCGGGAGAGGGAGAAGCAGGCTTCCTGCGGAGCAGGGAGCCCAATGCGGGGCTCGATCTCAGGACCCTGAGATCATGACCTGAGCTGAAGGCAGACGCTTAACAACTGAGCCACCCAGGTGCCCCCCAAAATAATAGCTTAAAAAATACTACATATATGAGAGAACCCATGAGCAAGATGGTAATACTGTTACATCTCTGTTTAACTTGCCTGTTTGACTTCTGTAAAACACAGCTGTTTCTCGGTGAATAACAGGTGACTTATCATAAACTTAATCAGATGTTAATTCCAGTGGCTGCTGCTGTTTCCAGTTGAGACAATTTACTGGAGCAGGTCAACCCACCACTTGGCATATGATCTGCAACTATTCATCTGAAGAATGCTTTGCTTCTCTTCCATTATGAAACCCCAGCAGCAGGTTTTTTTCCCCTAGTGGGGTCAGCGGATTGCCTACATTCTTTTGCCACAGGGCTCTATCTGACCTCTGGTTCTGTGCCATTATTTATTCTGCAGAGACTTTGTGTCACCATTCCATGGGACACCACGCTGACCCACTACTTGAACGACATGATGACAGTAACTTACAGACAGAGAGGGCCAGGTACACTAGATGCCATGCATTTTAGAACATTAGAGGTAAATTTCATAAATACTCAGATATCTGCCACTTCAGGAAAGTTCTGGAGGGACTAATGCTTTGAGACAGTTGGTGATAACACATACTACATTTTGGTATGTTGCTCCTACTCCCTCATTGAGTAACTTGTACGGGGCAGCTTTGAGTAACGGGGCAGAGCAAAAGAAGACTCTCGGCCAACTAGTCGCAGGGCAAGGGATTCTGCCAATCGGCCCTTATGAACCAACAAACTCAAAGTGTTGAAAATATCTGTCACAAATCAGGATGTTATGTGGCAACAGTGGAGAGTCTAAAAAGGATGATCACAGTGTAAGCAATCTGGAATGTGGGAAATACACACTTTTTAGCAAATCACTATTTTCCTTCTAAAAAATTGTTTCTGACTTGGTCCTAGGTCCTGAGAAGATGGACAATGGGATACAAAGTAACCATAAAGATCTGAAATACATGTGATAAACGGAGGTTACTGACCCACCAAGCCGTAAACTTGAGTGTGCCCAGCAGCACCTCATCATCAATGAAGTTTTATATTTAATATCAGGCTCGGGTAGATCCCGAGAGCATGAGTCAGTTGCACGAGCATGTATTTTTATATACACATTCCCAATATGCCTACTCCTGTTGTCCTGCCACACATGTGAACTAATGGGAAGTTGCCTTTTAGATGTTGATTAAAGTGGGGGGGAAAGTATCAGCTGGACTTACAAATAGGCTCGTTCAGCACCCTGGCATCAGCTGTAAATGGGCTACCGCGTAAGTACAGCCTTAGTTAGCGGTCAAAGAAGGGCAGAAGGAAAATGTATAGAGGAGAAATGACTGAAGACTCAGATGTACAATAATTAACAGAAGGTAGAGGCCATTGGCTTTGTCCATATGGTTGTGGGCTTGGGTTTATGACAAGATATCTGGAAAGAAGTATATGTGTGATCTTTTCAGAATAAACCAAGTATTAATACATTTGTATTTAATACCCATCCAAAGTGGCCTTCTTAGCGTGTTTAACAGTAATCATGTAGACAACATGACTTATTCTGTGTATGTCAATTGACGTCTTTATCCAGATCCTTCTCAATGGGCTCATCTATCAAGTAACAATAGTGGCAGGAATAAAGTTATACACTAGTATAATGGCATCAAGGGTCTATCTGGCTAATACCATTGATGACTGTTCAAACTTCCAGCCACAGAAACCAACGGCTAGCACCACACCTCTGGGAGATCAGCCAGCCACTTGGTGGAGTGGAGAAACGAATTTGTCTTTTCTAGACTAGACATTTATTCTGAATATGGATTTGCCTTCCATGCCAGCCATTCTTTTTTTTTTATTCTTATGTTAATCCCCTACATTACATCATCAGTTTTAGATGTAGTGTTCCATGATTCATTGTTTGTGCATAACACCCACTGCTCCATGCAGAACGTGCCCTCCTCAATACCCATTACCAGGCTAACCCATCCTCCCACCCCCCTCCCCTCTAGAACCCTCAGTTTGTTTTTCAGAGTCCATCGTCTCTCATGGTTCGTCTACCCCTCCAATTTCCCCCGCTTCATTCTTCCCCTCCTGCTAACTTCTTCTTCTTTTTTTTTTTTCTTAACATATATTCCATGCCAGCCATTCTTATGCCAACATCACGACTCTGGGACTCTCCATTAAAGTAGACTAAAAAAAAAATACCACTTCTGACTAATGAACTCAATTTTAGAGCAAAAGAAATAAAACAATGGGGACCAGTTACAGGAGGCACTGATCTTGTGATGTTCTCCGTCACTCAAAAGCAGTTGACTCTATTGAATAGTGGAACTGCCAATTGAAGAGTCATAACATTAGCTGGGAGTTTGGACTGCTCTTCTACAGTTTGCTCTAAACGAGTAAGTAATATATTGTGCTGTTTCTCCCATAGCCAAAATATAAGAGCCCCGGATTATATTCATTTTCTTAGGCTGCCATCATAAAGTACCACAGATTGGGTGGCTTAAGCAACCAAAATTTATTTTTTCACAGTTTTGGAGGCTTGAAGTCTGAGACCAAGGTGTCAATAGGGTTGGTCCCTACTCAGACCCATGAGGAAAGGATCTGCTCCAGATTTCTCTCATTGGCTTGTAGACGCTCTTCTCCCTGTGCCCTCATTTCATCTTTTTTCTATATGTGTCTGTGTCTGAATTTCCTCTTTTTATAAGGACACCAGTCAGTTTGGACTATGACCCAACTTAATGACCTCATTTTAACTTGATTTCCTCTATAAAGATCCTATTCCTAAATACAGTCACAATCTCAGGGATTGGGGACTATGACTCAATGTACAAATTTTTGAGGAAGTCACAATTCAGCCCATAACAGGGACCAAAGGGGTAGAATTTGGAATGGCACTTGTCAGTGTTACCCATGATAAACTCCTGACACAATGTTTGTTTTCCATTCTGGTGTCTTTGGGCTCAGCTTGTTTAGAGATCTTAGCACCTAAGGGTGAAAGAACAACTTTAGGTGACAAAATGATTGATCTAGAAAGTAAGAATCCTACCTGATCGTTCTGAGCCCCTCGGTCCACTGAATGTGTTGGTGAAAGGGCTGGGGGAATACTTTGTTGGTTGAGGTGATGGAGTCTAATAATCAAAAGGAAAAGAGATTGCTACTCCATAACATAAGCAGAGAAGCTACATGTCTGAAATGATTCCTCTGGATCCTCTCCTAGTACCGCCATGTCCAATAGTAATAGTGAACAACTCTAGCAACCGCATAAAGACAGGTCCACTGAGGCTCAGACCCATAAGAACTAGAAGTACAGGTTATATGCTCACTGAGGATAAAAGGAATGTAGAATGAGGAGTGAGAAAAGGAAATTGTTAAAATGTGTTGTAGAAATGATGATCATAGCATATACTCACAGTTTCTTCCTTGCTCAAATATACTATCCTTTTTTTTTTTAAAGATTTTATTTATTTATTTGAGAGAGAGAATGAGAGAGAGAGAGCACATGAGAGGGGGGAAGGTCAGAAGGAGAAGCAGACTCCCTGCTGAGCAGGGAGCCCGATGCAGAACTCGATCCTGGGACTCTAGGATCATGACCTGAGCCAAAGGCAGTCACTTAACCCACTGAGCCACCCACGCGCCCCTATCCTTTCCTTCTTAAGAGAAATCCCTTTCTCCTACTATTTCATACATGGTGCATTCATGGTGATTAATGTAAATTTAGTTATGGGATAGCAAGACAGGGTTAAAACTAGCTAGAATAGGGATCGGCAAAATTTTACTGTGAAGGGTCCAATTTTAGCGGATATTTTAGTGAATATTTCAGACTTTGTGGGTCATATTGTATCTATAGCAATTACTCAACTCTGCCATTGGGGCAAAAAAGCAGCCATAGACAATCCATCAACAAATGAGTAGGCTATGTTCCAATAAAACTTTATTTATAACAGGGGCGCCTGGCTTGCTCAGTCCGTGGAGTGCGTGATTCTTGATCTCAGGGTTCTGAGTTTGAGCCCCACATTGGGTGTAGGGATTACTTATAAAATCTTCTAAAAAAACAAACAACAACAAAACTTTATTTACAACAAAAATGAGTGATGGACTGGATTTAACCTGGAAACTGTAGTTTGCCAAACCCTAAACTAAAGGATAAAAGTGCATCAAGATATTTGCAGTAGGGGCGCCTGGGTGGCTCAGTCGTTAAGCGTCTGCCTTCGGCTCAGGTCATGGTCCCAGGGTCCTGGGATCGAGCCCCGCATCGGGCTCCCTGCTCCGCGGGAAGCCTGCTTCTCCCTCTCCCATTCCCCCTGCTTGTGTTCCCTCTCTTGCTGTGTCTCTCTCTGTCAAATAAATAAATAAAATCTTTAAAAAAAAATATTAATCTTGGGCGCCTGGGTGGCTCAGTCGTTAAGTGTCTGCCTTCGGCTCAGGTCATGATCCCAGGGTCCTGGGATCGAGTCCCACATCGGGCTCCCTGCTCCGCGGGAAGCCTGCTTCTCCCTCTCCCACTCCCCATGCTTGTGTTCCCTCTCTCGCTGTGTCTCTCTCTGTCAAATAAATCAATAAAAAACTTTAAAAAAAAAAAAAAGATATTTGCAGTAACTGGTGAGACTTTGACTCTCCCCTTTGGGAAGAGGGTATGGAATCATTACATTTTGTTTTGCAGGAAAATGTTTTTGTTGTCATTGTTGTTTTGAAATTTAATGATGAGTCTTTGTAGACCCAGCTAAAGAGGTGGACTGTGGAAGGTATTACAAATTCACTCATCAATTCCTAATCCCCATCCCTTTTACCATGTTTTCCTGTACAGTAGAGAGTAGAAAGCTGACACTTCACTTGTAAGAATCTGTTTCAGCTGGGGCTATACATGTGACCTAAGTTCCACCAAAAAGATACATTCATTCAAGACCTGAGAGTAGAAATGAATAAAGAGAAATAGAGCAGCCTCAGGGAGATTAGATATTCAGACAAGCACAGTGGCAGGAGTGTTTGGTTCTCTTAGTGCGAAAATGGTGGAGATTTTCCTGTGTGATCCCTAAAGCCACTGGAGGAGAACAGAAACCAGCATTAGAGGGAAAATGCACTAGAAGAGTTTTTGGCAGGATTGGAGATTTCTTCAGGCTGCACTGTTTTCAACTGAGAATCCACGGTTGGTTTACCGCCCTCCAAAAAAGAATCCTAAAAAATAATAGTTGTTATTATATGAATCTCTCCTCTTCTGAATAAGGATTCTGTTTTAATAACATTTTATTACCCAGAAACTAATATAATGCCTAACACATAGTTGGCACACATCAAATTGTAGCAAGCTGAAATGAGTGCCTCATCAATACCCAGAACAGAAATGATTATTGCCTGAAGTCTGGAGGATTCGGGTAGAGGTTATACCACTTTTCTTTTCCCCATACTGCCAACTTCTGGAGCTTTGGCTAGGGAAACTAATAACACAAAAACTTTAAAACGAAGACTCAAAAATGGAAGGCACAGATTTCACTGGGTTAAAACTTCACCTTTCACGAACAAAACCAGGTCTCCAGGGGTAACACGAGATGTCCACACAATGGCTGGTGTGTGTGTGGGTGGGTGCACACGTGTGTGTGAAATCATTAATTTACATTTATAGTTAATAAGAATTAATTTACACTTGCCATCTCAGCACCAAAGCCTAGATATTGGAGGGGGGGAGCGTTTATGGTATATCTACTATGTATTTAGTAGTATGCATCAAACGCATTCTCTCATGTAATCCACACAACACTACAAAGTGGCTATTATTTACTTTCACAGTCCCCATAAAATAGGTATCATGAGAAAATGAGGAGCGAGCTTGGTGAAATAAATGGTGACAGACATTTATTAAAAAGCCACTCTTAGAACACATCCTTCTCCCCATTGCCACAGGCATTGTAAAGGCTCTTCCCTTTGCCTAGAATATTCTGCATGCTCAATTTCAACTAATGACTATTTTTGAAAAGATTTTATTTATTTATTTATTTATTTATTTATTTATTTATTTATTTATTTGAGAGAGAGCGAGAGAGAGCGCACAGGCCAGGGGAGAGGCAGAGGGAGAAGCAGACTCCCTGCTGAGCAGGGAGCCCGATGAGGGACTCAATCCCGGGACCCTGGGATCATGATCTGAGCCCAAGGCAGACGCTTAATCGACTGAGCCACCCAGATGCCCCGTCAACTAATGACTATTAATTCATCCTTAATTTCTCAACCTACACATTGCTTACTCAGAAAAACCTCCCCTGGCTCCCTAGCCAGCTCAAACACTCTCATCGCTCCCTGCACTGTTTCTTCTCAACCTGTATCACAGTTTTCAGTTATTCACTGTGTGGCCATTAGATTCGTCTGTCTCGTCTGCTAATGTGTAGGCTATGTAGATCTGCCGCTTCCCATTCCCAGTGCCCAGCACAGAGCCTGGCACATAGAGGCATTCAGGAAGTAGTTCCTGAATGAACAAACAAATAAATGAACGAATAAATGAATACCATGTACCAGGAGGATCGCTAAACACTTTACCTTAATTATCTCATTCAATCCTCAAAACAAACCTATAGCTTATGTCCTACTTTTGTCCCCGTTTTGCAAATAAAGAAGCTGAAGGGCAGAAATAGAATAGCTTGTCTAAGTTCACATACATAGTGAGTGATAAAACTGAGATCCAAGTCTGGTGTCTATCATATTGCTATTATAGATTTCGATCAGCATCTTCAAATAGATTTTTATTGCCGTTCACATGAAAGTGAAGAATAAGTCACTACAAGACAAGCAAACAATCACAAACATAGTTTTATCACATATAAAGGCTGCTAAGTGGAAGAAAACACAGTACCAGGGTCAGACTTGAGACTTTTTCATACATTTTGTGGTAAGAAACCAAAGCTGAGCATTTCAGAAAACAAACTTACACTAGGAGGAGTTTAGAAATAGCTCAACAGATCCTTCCATACACACTGAACTTCTGTAACACCATAATTTAAAACAGTAGCCATTTTAGGCTTTTGCAAGAAAGAAAAAAGTCACAAATCAGAAATTATAAATAGATGAGTAAATTATCTTCCATACTATTTCACTTTTATGGAACATTCTTTTTCATTAATTCCATCATCTGGACTATTTTACTTGCAAACGAACTTTTATTTATGAATATATGTATTTAAACATAATTTTACATGAATGCATAAATGTGGACCTTTGTTTGTTTGACTTTTGCAATCTCTTATCTTCCCTCTATATACATCAGCTCTTACTCCCACCCCAAGAGAATTCACTTTTCAGAAGCTAGTCTATATCCTTTCATATATTATTTATGCTCACATAATTCTATTTAATCCTATATAAGTACTTATTCATACACATCTCACATACAGAGACAAGTTTTTTGATTATTGTTTTACAAGAGGAAGTTCACATCAACTATGCTTTTCTGCATTCTGCTTTTCTCCCTCAAACCTTCATGGAATTCCTCCAAGTTGACTGGGACTGCTCTAATTAATTCTTTTTAAATGGCTGCATAGTATTCCATGGTCTGCATATAATTTATAGTAGCTCCCCCCCCTTATCTACACAAGATGTGTTCCAAGACCCCTAGTGGATGCCTGAAACCATGCAGAGTACCAAACCCTATATATATTGTTTTTTCCTATACACACATACTTGTGATAAAGTTTAATTTATAAATTAGGCATGGTAAGAGATTAACAACAATCACTAATAATAAATTGGGACAATTCTGACAATATACTGTAACGGAAGTTATGTGAACGTGGTCTCTCTCAAAATATGTTACTATACAGTACCCAACCTTCTTGTGATGATGCAAAATGATAAAATGCATAGGTGATGAGATGATGTGAGGTGAATGACGTAGGCACTGTGCTGTAGCATTTTGTCAGAAGGATGGTCCACTTCTGGACGCAGTTGACCTTGGGTAACTGAAAAGGCAGAAAGCAAAACCTTGGATAAGGGGGGACTACTGTATTCAGTCCTGATCCTACAGATAGGAAACGTTCTTTTCCTATGGGCCACTAGAGGGCACCGTTGGAGAAGTGTCAAGTGCAGCGGAGCCTAGTTTAGGGTGGAGAGTTGGGAGACCTGTATGTTAATCAGATGTGCGTCTTCAACCTCACTGTCCTGATCAAGGTTTTGTTCATTCTCAGCTCTGGGAACCCAGAACTCGCTCACTTCCTCCAATCAGTATCTTACCATTCCACCCCCAGTGGGATGATAATAGACTCACCGGGGTTCTTTTTCAGATTCCCCATAGTTGTTCCCAGGCCCAGATGGAAAAGACTGCAGAAATATTATAATCGGCATAGGCAACAAGAACAGCTATTATCACTGCTGTCAATGTAATCACTGCAATTTATGGGGAACAAAAAATTGCCAGTAATCAGGCTAAGACCTTGACACATGTTACCTCACTTTATATTTACAACAATGCTGTGAAGTAAGCACAACCATTATCCCATTCTACAGATAAAGCATGGGGACAAAGAGAATAAACACCCAGATCCAGACCCTTAAAGAAATCCCAGGGATTTTCCTTGTGTTTGTGTATTGAGTCTGTCACCGTGTGGCCTCTCCTGGATCTCCATGTTCAATTGCTAGTTCCATCTGTCCCAACCCACCACACCCAATGCAAATTCTGTCCAGCTTCCCAAAGCCCGCAGAGTTCCTAGGATTTTGCAGTTGCTATTGCTGCGTCCTATGTACCTTTCTCAGCTCCGCAGACCCCAACCCACTCTTCATCTGGAAGACAAATGCCTCCTTCTTCAAGGAGTCAGATCACAATTTTCCTTGTCTGGGGAGCTTCCCCAGGTAGACTTAAATACCCCTTGTACCTCGAGATAATGGGAAAAGTTGCTTACTTATCTAATTCTCCCACTAGAAAGAAAGTTCTAAAGCCAAGTCTCACTGTTCCTAGTATCCCTGTGCCTGGCACGGTGGTTCGCACATAGCAGATACTCAATACATGTTCATAAATATATAAATGACTGAATGAATGAACTATCAAGGCTCTTTCTTTAAAAACTAGAGTCAAACCCAATTCTTAGCAGCATAAAATAGATACATAAAAGCCCAAAGACTTGGGTCATTTCCTTTCAGAGAGGATTTCTGTGACAAATCCATTTACCAAGCCAATCAGTCGCAAATAAAGAGCCCCTGGCTTTTGTTCTGCAGCTGAGCCTACAGGACTCCTCTGCTTGCAGATCCGGACAGTTAAAATTGAAGGAAGAGAGAATGTGCCAGGCTATTCACATATGCCTAGGGTCTGCTATTATTTGCTGCTCAGAAATAAGATGAAAATTTTTATTAGAGTGGAAGTACTTCAGGCTCCAGAATTACACAGCAGCTGTGAGGGGAAGGGCTGAGGAAGAAAATTCACTTTTCATCAGAAAAATTTGTGGTAAAAATGGATATTCTTTTTCTCTTTAACAACACATGCACAGACTGTTTGGTTTGGTTGGTCTTATTTTTTCCTCTTGCAAAAGGCTTGCCAGTGCTCCTGGGTAAAGACATGAAGACCCAGCAATGTGCAAGTCTTTGGGCCCACAGTTAGAAACATTCTTTCTCATGTGGTGTTTTCTCTCCTGTAAACTCCAGATACCACTAATGAGAATGCCCAATTATTACATCTGTTGACCAGGGGCAGTCCTCTTTGCTGCCAGTAATACAACATTGTCTGGCAGCTCATTCTAATGAGAAACTGGATTACTGCAGATTCTTTGCCCATGAATACAGTCAAGAAGTCAAAGTCTACTTTGAACTTGCAACCACAAATGCATATATTCCGAGGTATAGTTAAGACATCTTTGGAAGGGGCCTGGTGGCTCAGTTGGTTAAGCGTCCAACTAGTGATTTTGGCTCAGATCATGATCTCATGGGTCATGAGATCCAGCCCCACATCCACCTCTAAGCTCAGTGGGGAGTCTGCTTGAGATTCTCTCCCTCTGCCCTCCCCCGCACACACATGTGCACGCACGCTCTCTCTCTCACTCTCTCTCTCTCTCTCTCTCTCTCTCAAATAAATAAATAAATCTTTAAAGAAGAAAGAGAGATCTTTGGAGATTTTTCCCCCTCTCTGGCAGAAACTGGCTTTCTACTTGTGTGCAAGTTTCAAGCCTAATCAAATAGGAATACGTATATTTTTCCTCTTCATGCCCCCAAATTTTAAATGCATATTTAATATCACAGAGACAGAAATTTGGATGGAAGCTCTAAACACAGGAAGCTCTGACACATAGACAGAGAACTCTACTTAACTCATCCCTGGAAGCAAACCAGCCACCCTTTTCTCAGAAATATCTCAAAGGCACATCATACACCGGTGCATCCTGCTATCTCTTGGCACAGTTCGCTTCCCTGAAGCTCACATACCATTGTCTTCATTTCCTCTGCTGCTCAAGTAGGAGCTTAGTTTTTCCCACTGTCTCCAGAGTCACTGTGAGCTTTTGGACTGTAAGAAGATCTGTCTCTAGACAGGTCCCTAAACACTTGGTACTGTTTTGTGCCTGTGTCTTTGACCCTACTTTGCCATCTCCCTGGGAATCTTCTCTTTGCCTATGATCCACCCTCTCCCACACTGCGAACCCCTACTGAATCTCAAATACCCAGGTCCTTCATGAAGAGCCTTCTTCTCATCATGCTCTGTCATTCCCCAATCTAGGATATTAATTACTAGTTCCTGAGTGCTACCAACAGCTCTTCGAAACTGTGCGATTCAAAATGTAGTCCTTAGGGGCGCCTGGGTGGCTCAGTTGGTTAAGTGACTGCCTTCGGCTCAGGTCATGATCCTGGAGTCCCTGGATCGAGTCCCGCATCGGGCTCCCTGCTCGGCAGGGAGCCTGCTTCTGCCTCTGACCTTCCTCCTTCTCATGCTCTCTGTCTCTCATTCTCTCTCTCTCAAATAAATAAATAAAATCTTAAAAAAAAAAAAATGTAGTCCTTAGACCAACAGCAGTAGCACGTCTTGGGAGATTACTGAAACTGGGCATTCACAGGTCCCACTTCCTTAGATCTGGGCATAGGGCCTGAGAATCTGGGTTTTAACAAGCTTGCTTAAATTTAAGAAGCACTGTTCCACAATAATTTAATCTCAAATACCCTTTGGTAACTGTAGATTTAATACTCTTGACAGACCAGAAGGCTCATGACATGGAGCCATCATTTTACTGAACAAAATTAGAACAGAATTGGAGGTCATTTAATGAAAAAAAAAATTATAATAGCCCAGACTCTCCGTATCACTAAAATTATCACTCTTCATTCTTAATTACAGACATATTTTGAGGAAGGAATTATATGACAAATTTGGAAAGTCACAGATACCTCCCATGAGAATGCCATGGGTCAACGCTTTTACCTTTTAACATTATATTGGAATTATTCCTTTGCATGTTTCTCTCATATTAGCCATAAAGTCTAGATCCTTCTCTTATTCATTTCAAAATGAATGAGCACAGGCCCTGACACACAGCATTTAAGATGTTAACTAAAACAATGAATGAATGTTCACACAGAGCATTTTCTGAAACCTCATGGCCTATTTTAGAATATAGTCACCAAACTTAGTTTTGATTTGGTCTCTGAAAATATTTTTGGCTTACACTAATGTTTTTCGAACTGACATCCCTAGACAAACCAATTGCATCAGCATCGTCTGGGATGTATATCCTGTGCAGATTCCTAGACCCACCCTACAATATTGTTTCTGAATCTCCAGTTTGTGGAATCCAAAAATCCCAGAAGATACTTATGTAGACAAAGTTAGAAAACCATTGGATTATGTGGTTTTATTATTGCAGCACTCTGAAATTGGTCACTAACCATAGAATAAGGAAAAACTTCCCTAACCAGAAGGCTCATTATCTAAATTCAGTATAGGAGGAGTCCTAAAGAAATAGGAAAGAGGGGCGCCTGGGTGGCTCAGTTGGTTAAGCGACTGCCTTCGGCACAGGTCACGATCCTGGAGTCCTGGGATCGAGTCCCGCATCGGGCTCCCTGCTCGGCAGGGAGTCTGCTTTGTCCTCTGACCCTATCCCCTCTCATGTGTTCTCTCTCTCTCATTCTCTCTCTCAAATAAATAAATAAAATCTTTAAAAAAAAAAAAAGAAATAGGAAAGAAAGCAAGAATTCCATGGAGAAATTTCATTATGTAAAGATTCAAACAGTCCCATGTGTTCTATTGTATGTTTGGACTGAAATCCATACATTTGTCAATAGTTGCTTTGGGAAGCGGGAATAGAGTTTAAGAAGTTTCTTTTGCTACCCCTTACATAAGAAACTGGTGAAATATACTTCCAGGAATTTAAATCAAGGGAAGGAAAGCAAGTAGAGGAAGTAGGGGAATTGTTTTTTAAAAAGAAAAGAGAAAAGCCAAACATAGAGTTATGTATTCTTCTCAAGCTTCTTCTTTCAAAAGAGTCTGATGCAAAGGCCCAGTAGACATCAGTTTACTATGGTATGATCTCAAGAGGTTGAAAATTTGATATCTGTTCCCTGTGAGCTCTTTAACTGGAGATGTGTTCTCCTGTTCCACAATTTAAGGTAACACCTAAAATATAAATACACTAAAGGGGAGAAAAACCCACCCTGGCTTAAATTCAAAATATAATATGGGAAGACAGTGGTGAGGGTATGTAGCATTTTTAATATCCCTGATCACCCCATAAAAACAGAGCCAAACCAGCAAGCCACATACAGTATCTATAACATTAAGTAATAAGTTATTCCCAGAATTGGAGTCAGTGAGGACAACACACCAAGACTCATGTATCATTAACATCTATACAGGTAGAAGCCAAGGGAAGTAAGGGGGCATCTAGCAGATCTGAGAACAAGCTAACCCCAGAATTATTCCCAAAGGAATAATTCCAATGCCTATATATTTTATTTATTTGAGAGAGAGAGAGTGCACACACACAGGGTGAAGAGCAGAGGGAGAAGGAGAGAATCTCAAGCAGACTCCCTGCTGAGCGTGGAGCCCAACACAGGGCTCGATCTCATGACCCTGAGATCAGGCCTGAACCAAAACCAAGAGTTGGCCACTCAACAAACTACGCCGCCCAGGCACCATGCCAATATATATTGACTGGAAAGTGTGGGTGGCCAATTTGAGGACCGCAGCTGAATTCGAAGGGTTGTTTGCAGGTGAGTGCAATGAGATGGCAGGAAGATTTTAAGAAGCCAGATTAATGTGGGACTTAACTGTGGAAGTGAACTTGCCAAAGTGCTATTCCAGGACAAAGCTCTGCACTATGGAAAAACTGCAGGAGATATAACATAATTTGACAAAGAGAAGGAGGAAGAAAAGAGAAGGTCCAAAGAAAATGAGGACGAGGAACAAAACCAGGAGAACTCCAGAATTATGACACCATATTTTTGAACAAAAACAATAAAACAACAGGAAGATAGAACTCTATGAAAATCAAGCTAGACAAGCTATCCTGACCCATCCCTTCCCCCTAAGAGTTTAGGAAAACCAATCTCTTGGGAAAATGAGCAACAGGAAGGAATTACAGTTGAATTTTATACAACATTTTTATAAGAAAATAGAAAACTAGGCACAGGAAAATATCTCTGTAGATAATGAAAGCTCTCCAGAAAAAAAGGCCACAGGACAGATGAAAACTAACTCAATATTTTTCAAATGAACTAATGGAGATTTTTTTCATGATAGAGTATGCAAAGAAAAAAAAAACACAAAACCGTATCAGTCAGAATGAGAAAAACTCAGAAATGAGGAGATAGAACTAAGAATAAAATACGCAAAAAATTTTTAAATCATTTTAAAATGTAACATAAATCCCATCACAAAAGAAGATATCCAAATGGCCAATAATAATGTGAAAAAAATGCTCAGTGTCACTAATCACCAGAAAGTCAAATTTAAGCCACAGCAAAGTATCACTTCATGCCCCCCCACCCCTGCATTAGAACGGCTAAAATCAAAAAGACTGATGATACCAAGCATTAGCAAGGATGTGGTGACAAATCCTTATACACTGGTAATGGGAATGGAAAATGGTACAGCTGCTTTAGAAAACTGCTTAGCAGTTTCTAATACAGGTAAAAATGCATCTGCCCTATGATCCAACACTTTGGCTCCAAGACTATTTTCCAAGAGAAATGAATGCATATGTTCTCACAAAGATTTATACAAGAATGTTCATCAGAGGGGCACCTGGGTGGCTCAGATGGTTAAGCGTCTGCCTTCGGCTTAGGTCATGATCCCAGGGTCCTGGGATCGAGCCCCGCGTCGGGCTCCCTGCTCAGCGGGGGGCCTGCTTCTCCCCCTTCCTCTGCTTCTCCCCCTGCTCATATTCTCTCTCTCTCTCTGTATCTCTGTGTCTTGAATGAATAAATTAAAAAAAAAAAAAAGAATGTTCATCAGAGCTATAATTTATAATAGCCAAAATCTGGAAACAACACAAATGTCCATCCACAGAAGAAAGAATAAATTGTGGTGTATAGATATGAACTGCCATAAGATTTTAAGAGGCTGGATATTGTAATGGATATTTTTTATTAATCTCAAAAAAATATTACTTTGAGTGGAAGATGTCAGGCATGAGAGTATATATAATTATCTTATGATCCGCTGATTTGAAACTCAAGAACAGGCAAGACCAATCTCCAGCAACAGAAGTTGGAATTTAGGAAGTAAGGGTTTTTACTGGAAAGAAGCATGAGGGAACTTTCTGGAATGATAGAAATTTCTATATCTTAATCTGCCTGATGGCTACACAGGTGTGTACATATGTGAGGCAGGAGACTGCAAGACCACTCCCAAGTTCAGTGGTTTACCGAGAGGACTCAAAGGACTCAACATAGAGTCACAAGCATGGCTATAACGTATTACCAAAAAAAAAAAAAAAAGATGCAAAGTAAAATCAGCAAAGAGAAAAAGCACATGGGGCAAAGTTCAAAGTAAACCAGAAGCAAGAGTCTAAGAGTCCCAGTGAAGTCACACAGGTTGTTAATTCCTACAGCAACAAATGTGATATGTGTAAAGTGCTGTCTCCAAGGGAAACCCATTAAAGACTCAGTGCCAAGATTTTTATTGGGAACTAATCACAAAGGCAGCTTCTGCCTAGCATGTACCAAATTACAAACTCCCAGAAGAAAAGCAAGTCTTCAGCATATACCATACTGTTCCCATGAATACACAATGAGCCACTTTTTAAAAATTTTTTCTGTTTATTTTTTTTAGCAATCCCTACACCAAATGTGGGGTTCGAACTCACAACCCTGAGATCAAGAGTCGCATGCTCTTCCAACAGCCAGCCAGATGAGCTTATGAGCCAATGAGCCATTCTTATCAGAAAACAACACAAACCCTCTCAAATTTCAAATTCTTAGCAACCTTGCAAGCAGGTCTTTCTAAGGATAGCAGTCAAGTCTTCTCGGCTAACACTTTCCTGCACAATATGTAAAAAAAACCCAAAAACTCACCAAGCTATACATTTAAGATTTTGGTGTTTTACTTCATGTAGATTACATATCAGTTTTTAAAATTTAAACACATAAGTAATACGAATGACAGGCCCACAGATTCTCTTCTGTGAGCAGTTTGTCATGATAGTGAAATAAGACAATCATAAAGATTTTGGAGACCTACAAACAGGGCAAAGTAAAAAGGGGTTCTACCTCCCTCAACTTGCTAAGGCTCAGCTCTCTCTGGGGCATAATGGGTCCTGTATAATGTAATGGAAAGAACATGGCCTTTGGCATCAAACTGG
This sequence comes from Mirounga leonina, assembly GCF_011800145.1. NCBI lineage: Eukaryota > Metazoa > Chordata > Mammalia > Carnivora > Phocidae > Mirounga > Mirounga leonina. Next base: position 7,577,024 of record NW_023270615.1, on the reverse strand, counting down.
TCTTAGAATCTGGCTCCATCATTTGCTAGCTTGGTGGTAACAGTCAAGATAATTCACTTATCTGAGCTCCAGTTCATCAGCAAGCTAAGGATGGTTATTTGCCACTGAAATGTTGTAAGGATTAAATGAAATAACACATGCAGTTGGCGCTCAAAAAAATGTCAAGTCCCTTACTACAGGAGATAAAACTCTGGAAGATAAGACATACATATGAAAAATTGTAAGGCATGAGAGAACTTGCTGAGTGCCATGAGGGTTGTTCTAAGTTTTCACTGCTATAGGAGATGGGGCAGAAAGGTTCCTGGTGGCCTGAAACAGAACTCCATGAGAAGTGGCACTTGAGCAGGTGATAGAATGTGCGGTAAGATTCTGAGACTCAGAGATGAAGACGGGGGCATTTTAGGACCAGGGAAGGGTACATGCAAATCCACAAGCTGGATTTGTCTTGGGCTTTTGTCAGTCCAAACTGCTGAGAAAACTAGCGTTGCTTTACCTACATGACTTGCTGTGACCCAGCCATTAGGGGGATCAAACATAATGCCATGCTGAACGGGGTGATACAGTGGGTTCTTCTACTCTGGACCTAAGGCCAGTGCCATTTTTGCCTCTTGACATAGAGCAATATGTAACACAGATATAACCCCAACCAGGAACACTACTGAATCCATAGGGCAAACGGTGGCTTCTATAGAAACATCAAACGCATGCACATCTTCCATTCATTACAGTCCCCTCAGACTCCACTCTTTTTTTTCCATTTATTCAGTAGGTATTTCTTGAGTGTGTAGTCTAGGCCAGGCATTGTGCTAGGATGAAATGTATGGGTCCCAGCCCCAAGGAGTTCACAGACTAGTCAGAAAGGACACATGTAAATGCATGGATTACACTAGAGAACAGTAGGGGCTTTAGGGTAGAGATGAATGAAAGACCCCAGGATCACACAGGATAGGGCTGGGTCCTAGTTGGATGCATGTGGTTTCTACTTCAACAGTATTCTCACTGCTGACAGGTAAACTGAAAGATGGATCTGATAAGCCAGCTACTTTCCCAAACTGGTCAAATGAAGAAACACTGGGCTCTAGGTAAGGTCGGAGTGCCCTCTGCTGAAATAGGAAGCTGGAATCAGAAGACAAACTGTTCTAGTCTTGTTTATATTAAAAAACACTCTCTATACCCTTTTATTTGTAGAAATGAATAAATATCCTCTTTCCCTAATAATCCATCTTGAGTCTCATCGGATTCTTATGTTTATTGGTTTTGGAGGCAATAAAAGAGGACCAAGGAACATCAAACACATGTGAACATCACATGGCAAAACAGGCTCAAGCTAACTAGCATATAAAAGCTTTCCAGGTTGATTGGTGGGCTACGGAAATCCAAGGTGGGTTAGCCTAGGGCCTTTTCATAGAATGACTTCAACACTGGAGCCTCAACTCCTGGCAAGCTACCATGTGTTTTCATTCTCCCGTCCCAATATTTTATGTGGATGAAAAGAAATCCAGCCATGAAAGACATGGAGGAAACTTACCCGTATATGACTACAGGAAAGAAGCCAACTTGAACAGTGTATGTACCATAATGATTCCAACTGCATGATGTTCTGAAAAAAGTAAAACCATTGAGACAGAAAAAGATCAGGGGCTCCCAGGGGTGAGAAGGGAGAAATGCACAGGGCAGAAATGACTCTGGCGGACACATGGCATTATACATTTGTCCAAACCCACAGAAAGCATAACACCAAGAGGGAACTGTAAGGTAAACTGTGGACTTGGGGTGATAATCGTGTGTCAACACAGGTTTATCAACAGTATCAAGTGTACCACTCTGGTGGGGGATGATGACAGTGGAGGAGGCAGCACTGGGGACGGGGAGGGATGATGTATATATGGGAACTCTCCTACTTTATGCTCAGTTTTACCGTGAACCTAAAAAATCAAGTCTATAAAAAAAACAGAAAACATGAATCCCAGCTAAGTTCATAAGGGCAGAGCTCAGGAGGCAAAACAAGTTCATAAAAAGGTCATTTGTTTTACCATCTAAAGGAGCCGCAGATTGGAAGAGAGGATGTGTGTGTGAGGGAATGTATGATGGTGTGTATGATCAAAAAATGTCACATTCTTTCTTTCCTCTTGCCCAACCTCCATACCAAGCAACGAATCCCAAAGACAATGACAATCATTACATGTGGCTTACATTGTGACTGATTCAGGAAACACTGAAACATTCACTCCGAAGTAGCAGAGACTGTAATCTCAATTAACTCACTTTTTTAACATGCATTCCAGACTGTAGAGCTCACACAGATATTTGGATTGCAGTGTGACCCCAGAGGGGGAAGTGGCCTTCTTCAGGACCCTCCTCCAGCAGCCTGGGACGGTCCAGCTCTGCTGACGGACAGTGTGCTGAGAACACAGCGCTCGTTTGCTCTTATGCAATGGGAAACGCAGTAGCAACACCGTGGCTCATAAACGGGGAGGCTCTGTAATAAGGACTCACTAGCAAACGGGTTACCTTAAAGCAGCAATCGGGCGGGACTGCTAAAAGTCCGTGTCTTGGGCGCCTGGGTGGCTCAGTTGGTTAAGCGACTGCCTTCGGCTCAGGTCATGATCCTGGAGTCCTGGGATCGAGTCCCGCATCGGGCTCCCTGCTCGGCGGGGAGTCTGCTTCTCCCTCTGACCCTCCTCCCTCTCATGCTCTGTTTCTCATTCTCTCTGTCTCAAATAAATAAAATCTTAAAAAAAAAAACAACAACAAAACAAACATTAAATAAATAAATAAATAAATAAATAAATAAATGTCCGTGTCTTTCCTTTGGGCTGGATTATGTGACCTTAAGTCCTTTTTTCCACTCTGAATTAACTTCCCAAAATGGATCCCCTATTTTGACAAAGTGTGATTAATGGATTTTCAGAAATGTCCCAGGAGAAACACTGTAGTCATTGACTTAACTGGCATTGAGAGTAAAATAATTATTAGTTTTAGAAATTTTCCTTGCCTCTTTAATTATGGAGGCTAAATATTTCGTCATTCCTGATGAATAACATGCTAGCGCACATGAAAAGGTAAGGGGGAGGTCTCTTTAAACAGGTGCTGAATGCCATACTTGCAATAAACATCCCCAGCCACCATGAGTCCCTACATCTGGTAGAGATTTTGTAGCCACCAACATCTGGAATTTAATTTGCTACATGTAGTAGAAACCCTTTTCATTAAAAAAAATAAAAAAAATTCTTCTTTATTCAAAGTAATTTGCAGTCTTTTATAATTCACTCACACGCACCCCTACACACCCCCTTGGGAAAAAAAAAAAAAATCTCCACAATGCCTACTGTGAAGACCCTAGGAATTTTTTGGCTTTGCAAAATAGTAACTTAATGCAATTCAAGCGAGGTTATTCCAATTCCTTTTTCCTCATTTCAATGCATTGATGAGCTCTGGCCTTATAATTAAAGTGGCCTCTTATGTTATTTCAGCCTAACTATTCAATGGTGTCATCTACTTATTCCATGGCCTGTGGATTCAACAGTACATAGGAAGGCATGGTAAGAGGTGGCAGGATGAGCATGAGGGGTGCAGCAGCAAGTTCATTTGTGTTTATTGCATACAATGTTCTTTTCCTGTGGAAATGGGCTTTTGTGACAGTTCTTTTCCTAGTTTTGTGGATTGCCTGCCCCACTGCAAAAGGCCTATCAATAGACACCCTTACTTTCATTTGTGAGACCCCACCACCATTTCCTGGAGAGAAAAGTGGCTTAGATTTCAGCACAACATAAAACATATTCCAAGACATTTCTTGAATGGAGTTAGGATATTTTTTTTTTAAAGATTTTATTTATTTATTTGACAGAGAGAGAGACAGCGAGAGCAGGAACACAAGCAGGGGGAGTGGGAGAAGGAGAAGCAGGCTTCCCGCTGAGCAGGGAGCCCGATGTGGGGCTCGATCCCACGACCCTGGGATCATGACCTGAGCCACTCAGGCACCCCTGGAGTTAGGATATTTAAAGAAAACCTAACAGACAGACCTTAGGTAAGATGGCTCTTGCTCTTTTATGTTTTGCCATCTTCAAATATGGCGTCAACCCAGGTCCAGAAAGAAAGAAGGAACCATTCGATAATATTAGCCCCCTTGGTCAGTCTCAGTGATGGCAGGGTGCCCCACAGGACAAAAGGCTAGAAGCTGACATTTAGATCCTGAATGTGTCTTTCTCAATTCTTTTGTAAACTTGGCCTATGGACAGTGTCCTGCGCCATATAAGTCAGTAAGTACTTCTCAGAATGATTTCCTCCTCCTTTGAAACATCCCGAAAGGAAAGGAAATGTTGACTCTGACTTTTCCCTCAATTACTCATACTCAGCATTTCCTACGCTCACTAACACCCATCTCATTAAAAGAAAACTGTCCTCAAACAGTTACAGCTGTTACAAAAATGTTATGTTCCTTTCTTCCATCTATTTCTCCTTACAACAAATTTTCCCTTTGGGTCAAATACATCAGATTCAATCTGCTAAAGCACTCCGTTATTTTTCTAATAATTGAAATGTGAATTGATTGCCTGCAAAAAAACATGTTTGGTCCAGAAAAACACATCCCTGTAGGTGGAACCTTTTGAAATGGGAAGGTTACATATGGGAAATATACAATATGGCAACAGTTTAGGTTGGTTCCCCTACGTCGGTACCAGCTGCCCTTCCAGTAGTCTTTAGCTTTAAGACGAAATGAAACCTAAAGTTGGGGGAGTAAAGGAGGACTTGTGGTGGGCTTTGTATTGTATATGAGATTGGGAACATATGTTTTTTAAGGAAAGGAAGCCTGACACAGTGAAACATTTTGACACAACAAAGGAAGGAAATTGATCTAAGTGTCTGTCTGTAATGTGCCATTTGCTGTGATCAGTCTCTCATTCAAGCCTGATCTCTGGCGTCCCTGTTTGTATTGGAGCCATTTCCTGCATGATAGTACATTCCTGTTTGACACACCATGCCTGGGAAAAGGCAGTATCACCTACCCCCACCCAGGCAGACACAAGCTCTAAGACGTCATCAGAACTCTTCCGTTTCCGTTGCTGGGCGTTGGTTATTCTGCAGGGCTTGCATCTTTCTCTATTGACTTCCTGCTCAGTTAAGGGAAAACTATCGAAGTGTCCAAAGACTTGGTTTCAAGATGAATTGGCAAAGCTTAGAAAAGGAAGACAAGAAAGAGGAAATATATTTCAAGGTCAAAGATTTTATCATCAGAATTTCGAAGCCTCATAGACTTTATCTGTTCCTTGCTACTCGAAGTGTGATCCCTGGACCAGCAGCATCGAATTACATGGTTGCCTATTGCAAATGCAAAACCTCAGACCCTACCTAAGAGCTACTAAATCAGAATCTGTATTTAAACATGATACTCAAGTCATTTGTGTGCACCCTTCAGTTTGAGAGACAAGGATCTCAACCCATTTACTTACAGACAAAGAAACAGTCTCAAGTAAGTGGCTTGTGCCAAACCATAAAGTTATACACCAGAGCAGCTATGACAAGGACCTTAATGAATACGAATGCTTCAGTTAATCTACTTCTGCCGTTATGTGAAAGGAAGACATACAGCTCAAATGCCCCAGGAACAAAATTCCTTCAAACTCATCACCATCTTTCAACTCACAGGCCAAACCAATTTCCCCTTATCCACCAGAGACTCTTCACTTCTGTCTTCATCATCTTGGAGTCCATTACAATCCTCCTCCTCCTGCAAACCCCTGAACTTTTTAGGCTCCTTTCTCATAGCACCTACCATGAATGAACTCAACCACCCATGTTCTCCATACCTGTACCCAAACAGCTGAGTAAAGCTGGAGAAAAATCACTCCACTGAATAGATTGCTATCACTTCACATTTAAAATCAAACCTCAGCCAAACCCTTAGCAGGGCCGATTAATCTTGCTGTTTTTCTCTAGGAGTAGCTTTTCCACCATTTTTATACCTTTTCCAATTTCCTTACACTTACCATCATGCACTCTCAAGTAATGACTTATCTCCAACTTCAGAGGTCATAAAAGGAATTAGCCATCAAACCCCTCAATTTCCCACCACTGATTCTAAATCGACATAACTTTCTGCATCTGCCCACACTCATCTTCTCCTGGTCCCCTTTTTACAGTAGTTAAATCACCCATCTCCTAACAAAGGCTGGGTCAGAATAGATGCTGTGAAACTCATTCACTGTCCTCTTCTCTGGAAGGGACTGCCGCTCCATAGATCACTTCTCTTCCCTAAATATGCCACATGCACACATTCTTGCTTCTGAGTCCATTTCATCAGCATTCAGGTTTATTCTAGTACCTCCCTTCTTAAACAAGAAGCAAACTAGCAAAATCTTAGAGAAAATCTCTCTAATTCAATCCCTATTTCAATGCTTTCATTCATAGGTAGCTTGTAAAGTTCTCCACACATGTAGTCTGTGCTTTTTCATCTCTCATTCACTATTTTTCTAAAGATTTTATTTATTTATTTATTTATTTGACAGAGAGAGAGAGAGAGAGAACAAGCAGGGGGAGCAGGGATGGAGAGGGTGAATCAGGCTCCCTGCTGAGCAGAGAGCCCGACGTGGGACTCCATCCCAGGACCCTGGGATCATGACCCGAGCTGAAGGGAGATGCTTAAGGGACTGAGCCACCCAGGCACCCCACTTATTCACTATTTTTCAGAATAACTTCATTGCTGTATGATCATTTTTTAATTTAATTAATAGGAAAAAATTAAAGAAGAAAGCAAAAAAAAATTACTGGAACTCTCACAATCCCAAAATATGCATCTTTTTTCCTTTGTAACATTTTTTCATCCAAAAAGAAGATGGATAGGTAGGGGAGGAGATGTAAAATATAAAGTGAAATTGTACTTTAAGTACAATCTTTTTAAAGTAAAATTTAATTTTTCTTGAATTTAACAGAAGAAATGTTTAGAAAATAAAATTAAGACTGACTCCTTACTTTGAACAATAAGGAAATTCGCCTTTTGTAATTCACATTTTTAATTTCATAAGTTATATTATTATTTGAATTTTGTCAAGGTTTTTAATACTTAAAATCTGTTTTGTGATTATAAGCCTCCAAGTACTCAGTCCTGGTTTTCCATTTAAATGTATCTCATCCTGAACACTGATCGTTTTTACCATAGGTTTTCCATTCCTGAGTATATTCAATACATATGTTTGGGGTATCTGGACACTGGGGAGATGAGTATGAAAAATGGGTAAGATCCCTGCACTCACAGAACTTAAATTCTAAAGGGGGAGAAAGAAAATAAGGTAAAACAAAACAAGATACTTCTCAGACTATGTGTAATAAGTGCTATGTATGTAAGGATACCTGATGAATAAGTAGGGGAGAAAGCTATTTTAGCAAAGAAAGACATCTCTTTAGATGTGACATGTAAGCTGAGTCCTGAATAATTCAAAAGACTCCATCACTAAAAGGACTTAGAGGAGAAACCTTCTACATGGAAGGAACAGAAAATGCCTAAGGTAAAAATAAGTGTGGCTTGTTTAAGTACCAGAAAGAAGGTCAAGGTAGCTACAGCTTAGTGGGAGAGTAGGAGAGGAGCCTATGTGGTCAGAGAGATAGTCAGGAGTCATTTCACACAGATAATTTCAGATGATGAAATTCAAAATGCAATGTAAAAGCTTTAGAAGGTGTAAGCAAGAGGCGGGAAGAGGGATGTGAACTGACTGACATTTTTAGAAGACCAATTTGACTGCTGTGTAGAGGATGACCTGAAAGAAGAGGTGGGATGAAAAAATAGAAGCAGAAAGTCCAGTTAAGAGTTAATAGTAGTAATCCAGGCAAGAGACGATGATGTGGACTAGGGCAGTAAGAGTGAAGACACGGAGAGTGACATCTTTGGGATACACATCACAAGTAAAATGGATGGAACTTCCTAGAGCGGATGGAATGACTGATGGAGGAATAAGAAAAATGGAACCAAGGACAAATTCTAATGCTTTGTTTGGTTGGTTGGTTGGCTGGTTGGTTGGTTGGTTGGTTGGTTGGTTTTGTTCTACTTGAGCAACTGGGTTAAAATTAGTGCCACTTACTGAAATGGGCAAGGCTGGAGAAGTAATAGGTTGGATTAAGAACAGGGATCCAGGAGTGTCACATTTCAGATATCTATCAGAAATCCAGTAGACAAGAGGTATCTATGTCTAGTCTAGAGTTCAGTGGAGAGAGAAATTTAGAAGTGGTCAACATATGGGTAAAATTAACACCAGGAGGAAAATCACCACGGGTAGACAGTGATCTTCAGTCCTCACAGTGCAACAAAATCCTTTGAGTTTTAAGAAATACTCACGCCCAGTTCTCTAACCCCAAAACAGCATATGTGAAGATTCAACATGGCACCAATGTACATAGAAAACTGGACCCAGGACTAAGCCTTTGGATACAGTCACCTCTGGAGGTTGGGAAAAGGAGAATCCAGTAAAGAACACCAAGAAGGAAGAGCTAGGGAGAAAGGAGAAGTAGGTGTTGTCCTAGAAGCCAAGCAAAGAAAGTGATTCATGAAGGATGGCGAGGCCACTCTGCTGCTGAGACATTGAGAAAGATGAGAATCAAGTATCTATGGAGGAGGAAGCCAAATGACCATTTGTTTATTTTTATCAGGTAAAGGAAAGCCATCAGCTAAGAGAGTGTAGGGACAGAGTGATACTAAAGGTTGTAGGAGAGAGAGGAAAGTATATAAAGATCATTTTGAAGATTTAGAGAGGAAGGAGAACACACAAAGAAAGCCAGGAAGTGTCAAATGCTCTTCTGAAAATAATGGGCCTAAGTTTAAAGTGGGACTGGTCATTCTATTTGTATTATTTACTCCAACCTCATTCAGGTGCTCAAAGAAGCAGATGGTTGGATTTAATCATGGTAGGGTTTTTGTTTAGAGTTTTATTTTTTGTTTGTTTGCCAAGTGAATATAATAAAAGAAGAGAGAGAGGCAACACAGTGAACTTATACCCTCGCTTCCTCAGGGTTGATTACAGTGACAGTCCATAGCATAAAAGCCTTCAATATGGGATATCTCTTGCTCTAAACCAAGCACCAGCCATACCAGAAACGCTATCGTTCCAGGGAGAATTTGCCAAAAAGAGAAAATAAAACAACAACAGAAGTATTACTCCTACTTTCAAGGAGTGCATTAAGTAAAGCTAAGCTGGATACAGGGAGTGAGAGGAGAAAGGTTGATGAATTATGAAACGCGGCAGGTCATTGGGCTGGTAATCCCAGTGAATTGGAAGAATTGGTAGGATGTGGACTTGAGAGTGAGCCAGAAGCCCAGTCATGTGAGACTCTGTTCTAATTGCTTTCAAACCTTGCATTTTCCTTCTGGGTGCACTCTGAAATCTTCAGCTTTCTCTCTATGGAAATCATTTGAATTTCAGCTGTGTGTACTCTGTTGTCTTTAATTTATGCAAAAGTTTTGTAATGACGTTGTTTTGGTCCTTAATTTGTTCCCTTAGCTCTGAAATTTTCTGCATTTCATGCTGTTGTTTTTTTACCATTCTATCCTTCAGTTCTTATTTTTTATGTTCCTGTTCTAATAAAGAATGCCTGGGGTGCCTGGGTAGCTCAATCAGTTATGCAACCAACTCTTGATTTTGGCTCAGGTCATGATCTCAGGGTCATGATCTCAGGGTGGTGAGATTGGGCCCTGCGCTGGGCTCCGCACTGAGCATGGAGCCTGCTTACGATTCTCTCTCCCTCTCCTGCCCCTCCCCCCTCTAAAAAAAAATTCCTGTTCATACTTCTTTTATGACCCAAAGCGCCCATGGAAATATGGATTGAACTATTCATCTGTGTTTTACCCACTATGTTCTCACTCCTTCACTTCTTCACCCTCTCCTTCCCTTCCTTCTTTCCTTTTTTCTTTTCATTCCCTTGTTCCTTCCTCCCTCCCTTCCTTCCATCCATCCATCCTTCCTTCCTTCTACCTTGGCCCTTCCTTCCCTATCTCCTTCCCCTTACTTCCTTCAACTCTCTCTTCCTTTCTTCCCACTTCCCTTTTTTCCTTCCTTCCTTCTTCTCCATCTATCTAGCACCATGTGTTTTGTTTTTTACCCACCTTTAAGGTGGACAGCTCTAACCAAACTTCTCTTTGCTCAGACAGAATGCAAGTCGGTTCTCACTGACATCTTTGCAGCTCATTTGAGACTGCACTGTTTTCTCCCGAGTTATGGGCTAAAGAGTGAATATTGTTTTAGATTCATTTTTCCATAGTCTGTGGTGCAAAGAAAAAGGAGAGAGCTCTGCTGGGGCTCTGGGTAACCTTAATTTGAGGACACAAGTTCTTCTATTTTTTTCAGAAATTTTCTTAATATCCTAAGAATTCACATCACCTAACTGTGAGTGCTGTCCCCCACTAAAACTATTCCATGGGGCAAGGGTGCCCAGACTTTTTCCTATGCTACCTGCTCACTTCATTCATCTGCTTCTCCAGAAATTTGGCAATATTTATAAAAATTTTATAAGAACTTTCACCTACTGGGGCATCTGGCTCATTTAAGCGTCCAACTCTTGATTTTAGCTCAGGTCATGATCTTAGGGTCGTGAGATCAATTCCCTGTGTCAGGCTCCATGCTAGGCGTGGAGCTTGCTTAAGATTCTCTCTCCCTCTTCCTCTCTTATTAAAAAAAAAAAAAAATCACCTATTATCTCCCCTTGTGCTGCTTCTGGAAGGTGGAAGTGGGCAAGAAGCCATGCTAAGCACAGCCACCACAGAATCTCCTGATTCTCTCTATGGCTACCAGGTTCTCACAGTTAGAGAGTGAGATTATAACCATTTCCCTGCTTGCTTGCTGCTGCTGAACTCATTGCTGGTTTCTACCATGTTTGTTGTTTGAGGAATAGAGATTTTTCTGATCCTCTTTCACACTACTGTCTAGCAGGGAAGCAGCAGAAATGGAGTCTCTGCCCTCGGAGAGCTCACATTCTAGTGGAGGGAGAAAACCAACCAAACAACCAACCTCACAAAGACAGGAAAGTTTCACAGTATTTCAACAGAAATAAAAGGCAGGGAAAATAACATCTCTTTAGAAGTGTCTCACTAATTTTACCGTTTGCTCCATGGATCAATGACTCACAGGAGTCCAGTCCTACAAAAGAGCACATCACAGGCAGCCCCGTGGCTTAGCTGCATGGAAGCTTGACGGGAGACTGCTATTATGTGGGTTGAGATCCCACACTTAATGGCAACAGTAGGTACTTGGGATAGTCATGGAGGCAGTCACAGGTTAGACTCACTAAACCAGTTCTGTCAACTGGTTCGCAGCACATACAGGGAAGCCCTGATCTGTAGGGTTCGCAAATTTCTGTGGTCGACTCAGACCGTGCAATTTCAAGCTATGAGCAATCTCGTAACCAGCTTGAAAAGTCCTGACTATTTAACAGTGGACTCTGGGAGCAAGAGGCAAGCCTTTGAGCCTGTGACCATGAGGACGGCTGCTCTGGGACCCGAGCCGCAGTCCTCGCTTTTGGAATGGCTTTGCCTCTCTTAGTCTCCATATTGTCATTTTTATAAGAGGATCAATGGCATCTAGCTGAGGGAAGTTTGTGAAGGTTAAATCAGATAATGAGTTGTCCATAAAATCTCCCTAATTCATCAAGAACATACAGTGGAGGGTCTACTTGTGAGCTGAGCTCTGAACCAGGGATTTTGAGGAATCTCAAAATCACCAAAGACAGGTTTGCACACGTGGTCTCAGTATAACTCAGGCATGAAGGTGCATTTCCTTCTCTCAGGTCCTCTTTCTCCCACACATATGTGTCCAGTTTAAGCCACCTGAGTGTCCAGGAGTGACAACCGAGCCTCCTACTCTAATCCTGACTCCGTGGGGGCTTCTGACCAGGTATTCTGACTTTGGTTCCACGACCTCCTCATTTGGAAGAAGCAGCTCGTTCTCAACACTCAGGCCTGGAGACCTCAGAGGGAAGTTTTGCACAGTAGATGGGATTAAGTAAGAATTTTACCTCCCCCCATAGCCTCTGGTCCATTATTATATGTGACCCTGAGAATCCCTCTGCTCAAAGTCTCCTAAATAGGGAAATCCACAAAAGGCAACCAGGTTGCCAGTGGCCACATCAGCCAAGGCATGTTTCTATCCTGGAAGACAAAGTACAGCCCGTGTCTTCCCTGGATAGCTGAGCTCTGCCCCCTGAGCAAAAACCTCCTTGTGGCAAGGCAGAAAGCACTAGGTCTGGATCCAGACAAAGGCCTCGGTTCTCTCATCAATAACCTGGGCGTCATATACACACTTCACAGTGTCATGTAAACACCAACTCAGATCATGTATGTAAAACATTCAGTCTAGCGGCTCATTAACGTTAGCTCACATTATTGTTAAGTACATCTGCTTATGATTAAGGATCTCTTTCTAGTCTTTGAGAAGCATTACCTCATATGACTGTCTTAAAACATGTGCCTTTAAGTAAACCTCCAACTTACCATTCAGGACTTGTTTCACTGTGTTGTTATTTTTTAATTATTTCAAAAAGTCTTCTACGATCCTTTATGCTGTTTTGCCGACAGGAATTTCTTTGTGTGGTTTCGCTGTAGATGTCAGTTTTGACTGTTATAAAAATCTTATTCAAGAGTCATTTGTTCAACCTTTTTTGAAAAATCCTTTTATCTAATTTCTATTACTTCCCTTTTTTCTTTATTTTTATAATGCAGACTGCGAAGGAACCGGGCCAGGATGATAGCCATGGGGAAAATTTTAGGGGAGGCTAGACCCATTTATTCACTTCACACACATCTGTTGAGTACATGTCTCATGCCCCTGTGCCAGGCCCTACTCTACGAACTGAGGACACAGAGAACACAAACACAGTCCTTGGCCTCAAGGACCCTAGTGATTAAGTAGAAGATACAGACAAGCCAAGTGGTAATAAATGTATGGTGTGAGAAACGCTAGATACAAAACTTCTGATGCTACCGAGCCTGTGGGTCAGAGTAAGCTACACTGGGAAGGAAGGAGACAGAGAAGCATTTTGTAGTTTGGAAGTGACAACTGAGTGACTGAGGTATAGTCAGCCAAGAAAGGGGACAAGGAAGTCCCAGACAGAGGGAACAGCACATGCTTAATTACAAAACCACGACAGAGACTGGTATGCTCAGAGAACCATGTGCAGTTTGATTTTGTGAGAAATCAGGAACAGGGAATGGAGGTTCCCAAGGTGAGGCTCTGTGAGCCAGTTCAACCAGCTTATACTGTACCCTAATGGCAATGGGGAGTGATCAAAGGACCTTAATCAGGGGAATGAAGAGACCAGATCTGTTCTTGGAGAGGTTGCTTGGGAGGGATATGGAAAGACTTAAAGGGGGAGAAAGCCTGAAGATGGAGAGACCACTTAGTAGATGAGTACAACAGGCAGAAAATGAGGAAGGTCAAAGCCAAGGCAATAGCAGTGGGATGCAGAGAAGCAGAGAGCTAAAGAGACATGAAATAGCCAGATCAATAACTCTTGGTCACCATATAGATGTGCTAGGTAAGGGCGACAGAAGGATCAAAGTTGATTCTTAAATGCTTGACCTAGGCATCTAGACAGAGAGATTATAGTGGCATTCGTTGACAGGAAGCACAGGGAGAAGGTGGATGTAAGGGGTAAATAGTTACCCACATTTAGGTATCCTAGGTTGAACTGCCCATAAAATATCCAGACCAGATAGAAAGAGTGGTGCAGTAAACATGTTACAATATGTATGCGTACAAATCATTACATTGTGTGTCTTAAATTTACAGTGTTATCAGTGATATCTCAACAAAGCCTGTGGTGGGGGAAGTGGTGAAATAAATCTAGTTTGGAGTCTAAGAGACAGATCTAAGGAGGACATAAGTGGTAATCAAAGTCAGAGACACATGTCAAGAATGAGCAGAATGTGGGGCGCCTGGGTGGCTCAGTCGGTTAAGCATCTGCCTTCGGCTCAGGTCATGATCCCAGGGTCCTGGGATCGAGCCCCACATCGGGCTCCCTGCTCGTTGGGAAACCTGCTTCTCCCTCTCCCACCCCCCACTGCTTGTGTTCCCTCACTCGCTGTGTCTCTCTCTGTCAAATAAATGAATAAAATCTTAAAAAAAAAAAAAAAAAAAGAATGAGCAGAATGAGAAGAGAATGGATGATCAAGGAAGCAAGCCTGAGGATCATAAATACCAAAAAAGAAGAGACGTGGAAAGACAAAGCCAAAGAGTTATAAAGGAAATAAGAAGAGTTGGAAATCATATTAATACTCAAGTTTCAAGACTCAGGTCAGGTACCACCTTCTCCAGAGAAGCCTTCTCTTGGTCTCCCCCCACCTCACCACCCTGTTTCTGCTGTTTGCTCATGAGCAGAGTTAGAGCCCAGCACCCATGACCTTCTATTGAAGCACAATTTCCCCGTCTCCTCCATACCCCCAATCTCCAGCCTCTAAAGCTCTCAAGGACAGGGTCCAAATCTTACTCATCTCCATACCTCTGGCACCTAGGTTGGTTTCTGGTACATCCTATCTGTCCCATCAATAAATGTTCATTCAACTAAATTGAAATCACGGCAAGAAAGGCATTCAATAAGAGGAAAGAATCCACTTTATGGACTACTTCCAAGAAGCCAAGTCAAAACACGGTACTTAGCCACAGGCAGTGAACTGACAATGTTCTTGGCAAGAGAACTTAGTGAACTAAGGGAGGCAGAAACCAAACAACCATGGAAGTGGATCGAGACAGTGTCAAAAGTACCAGCAGCTTTCTCTTTTAGGGAATTTGATGGTCAAGGGTTATGTCACTGCATGTAAGAGCTGGTCAGAAAAGGATTTTCACCCTAATGTCTTCATTTAGTGACAAAGTTCTCAAAAATCAATGCTGTTAAAGGAGACATGAATAAGCATAGTGGAAGTGGGAAGGTCACGGAAAATCAAGAGGGATTTTTTTTTTTTTTTAAGTTGGAAGATAGTGAAGCGTAACTGTAGACCAAAGGGAAATAAAAACACGTGAGGAGAGAATAAAAACACCAGAGTCAGAGGCACCACTGATAAACTGATGTTCTGAGAAAGCAAAATGAGAGGAGATCCAGTGAATAGATGTAGAAGGAAGGCCACTGTTCTCACAGAAATGGACGGGAATGAAAGGAATAAAGGCTTTGGATTCAGACCCATGGGTCAGGAAGCAGAGGAGGAGAAGCTCAGGTGGGAATGCCTACTGACCTCTATTTTCCTGATTGAATGCTAGACGGCATCCTCTGCTGAGTGTGGGGCACTGCTCGGGAGCGTTAGGAGACCGGTGAAGGTGTGTGCAGTTGAGGACAAACAAGAAGTTGCTAACTGGAGAAGTGCAGGAAGGTTACCATGCAGTGTGAAAGATGCTGCCAGCTTGCTGCTTGCCAACAGCCCACTCCTGCCCCCACAGGGCCCCTGCTGCGGGACTTCCACAGCTTTGCATAGCACCTGTATGAATAAAAGACCCGAGCTGACATAGGAGGATGGAGAAGGACCCTGCTGTGTGGCACTGGGTTATAAGAATTATGTTTATGGGGGGGCGGAGCAAGATGGCGGAGGAGTAGGAGACCTGGATTTCGTCTGGTCTCAGGAATTCAGCTGGATAGGGATCAAACCATTCTGAACACCTACAAACTCAACAGGAGATCGAAGAAAAGAATAGCAACAACTCTCTGAACAGAAAAGCGACCACTTTCTGGAAGGTAGGACGTGCGGAGAAGTGAATCCGAGGCGATATTCGGGAGGATAGACGGCGGGGGAGGGGCCTCTGTCGGCCGCTTCTGGCAAGTGATAGGGCCGCGGGGCACAAAATCGGAACTTTTAAAAGTCTGCTCCGCCGAGGGACGTCACTCTGGTGGCTGAGCGGGGGGTGGAACCCTCCGGGACAGTGTGGTCTCAGGACCCTCGGGGTCACAGAAAGACCGGGGGTGCCTGAGGGCGGCAGAGCTCCCAGGGATCGGAGCAGGGAAGGCGGCTGCAGAGGCGGAGCCCAGGCGCGGGCTCTCAGCTCGGGGTCGCCATAGACCGTGATCCGCGGCACAGTCAGGCCCCTGCTCCTCCAGCAGGGACCCCACAAGCGGCAGATCCGGGGAGACTCACCTTCCTCCCCCAGGAGGAGCTGCGCGGGAGCGCACCGCGGGGATCTGCTGGGTTTGGAGACTCCACCCGGGCTCGGGTGCCGGAGATAGAAACGCGCGGTCACAGGCCGGGTGAGCACGGAGTGCGGCCGGAGACCGGGGAGACGGGAGTGACTGGCGGCTTTTCTCTGGGGGCGCACTGGGAAGCGGAGCCCCGAGTTCTCAGCTCCTCCGGGGCGGAGATTGGGAGGCCGCCATTCTCACTCTCCGCCTCCAAAGCTGTACGGAAAGCTCGCAGGGAACAAAAGCCCCGGAGAGCAAACCCGAGCGGATTCCTTAGCCGGGAGGGGGCAAGGGCGGGGCAATTCCGCCTCCGGCAGAGACATTTGGAAACCACGGCAACAGGCCCCTCCCCAGAAGGTCAGCGAGAACAGCCAGCCAAGACCAAGTTCACCGATCAATGAGAACGGCAGAACTCCAGCGCTAGGGGACTACTGCACATAGAATTCACGGCTTTTTTACCATGATTCTTTAGTCTTTCCAAGTTAATTTTTTTTTAACTGTCTTTTTTTCTTTTTGAATTTTTCTTTTTCCCTTTTTCAACCAACATCTTATCAATCCCTTTTTTTAAAAAACATTATTTTTCATTTTTAGAGTCATATTCTATCCCTTCATAGTAGTTACCCGTATTTTTGGCATATATATATAAGTTGTTCTCTCTTTAAAATTTTGAGATAGTTTCTTCTAACAGATTAAAATATACCCTAAATCTCTAGTATATGGTTTTTTCTACTCCCCTGCCTGATCACATTCTCTCCCTTTTTTTCCTTTTTTCTCTTTTTTTAAATCCTCTTCTTTCTTTTTCAAACAACTTCCTATCAATTCCTTTTATAAAATTTTTTATAATTTCCATCTTTACAATCATATTCCATCCCTTCATCATATCAACCCTTATTTTTGTACATATATAAGTTTTTCTTTCTTTAAAATTTTGGGAGGCACTTTCTTCTAAAAGACCAAAATACACCCCAAATCTAGTGTGTGGCACTGATCTATATACCAGCCTGATCATATTTGATCACATTCTGTTTTTGTTTTGTTTTGTTTTGTTCTGTTTCTGTTTGTTTTTATCTTTTTCTTTTTTCTTTTTTTTTTTTCTTTTTCTTTTTTCTCCCTTTCCCTTTCTTTTCCCACTGCTTCAGGTCTTTTCTGATTTGTTTAGAGTATATTTTCTGGGGACGTTGTTAACCTGCTAGCATTTTGTTCTCTCATTAATCTATTCTCCTCTGCACAAAATGACAAGATGGAAAAAGTCACCTCAACAAAAAGAACAAGAGGTAGTACTGACTGCCAGGGACCTACTCAATATGGACATTAGTATGATGTCAGATCTAGAGTTCAGAATCATCACTTTAAAAATACTAGCTGGGCTTGAAAAAAATATGGAAGTTATTAGAGAAACCCTTTCTGGAGAAGTAAAAGAACTAAAATCTAACTAAGTAGAAATCAAAAAGGCTATTAATGAGGTGCAATAAAAAATGGGGGCACTAACTGCTAGAATAAATGAGGCAGAAGAGAGAATCAGTAATATAGAAGATGAAATGATAGAAAATAAAGAAGCTGAGAAAAAGAGAGATAAACAACTACTGGATCACGAGGGCAGAATTCGAGAGATAAGCGATACCATAAGGCGAAACAACATTAGAATAATTGGGATCCCAGAAGATGAAGAAAGAGAGAGAGGGGCAGAAGGTATAATGGAGCAAATTATAGCAGAGAACTTCCCTAATTTGGGGAAGGAAACAGGTGTCAAAATCCAGGAAGCACAGAGAACCCCTCTCAAAATCAATAAAAATAGGTCAAGACCCCGACATCTAATAGTAAAACTTACGAGTCTCAGAGACAAAGAGAAAATCCTGAAAGGAGCTCGGGAGAAGAGATATGTAACCTACAATGGTAAAAACATTAGACTGGCAACAGACCTATCCACAGAGACCTGGCAGGCCAGAAAGGACTGGCAGGATAGATTCAGAGCACTAAATGAGAAAAATATGCAGCCAAGAATACTATATCCAGCTAGGCTGTCATTGAAAATTGAAAGAGAGATAAAAAGCTTCCAGGACAAACAAAAACTAAAGGAATTTGCAAACACAAAACCAGCCCTACAAGAAATCTTGAAAGGGGTCCTCTAAGCAAAGAGAGACCCTAAAAGCAACATAGACCAGAAAGGAACACAGACAATATACGGTAACAGTCACCTTACAGGCAATACAATGGCACTAAATTCCTATCTTTCAATAGTTACCCTGAATGTAAATGGGCTCAATGCCCCAATCAAAAGACACAGGCTATCAGACTGGATTAAAAAACAAGACCCATCAATATGCTGTCTGCAAGAGACTCATTTTAGAACCAAAGACACCCCCAGATTGAAAGTGAGGGGGTGGAAAACCATTTACCATGCTAATGGACACCAAAAGAAAGCAGTCCTTTCTGGCCTGCCAGGTCTCTGTGGATAGGTCTGTTGCCACTTCCCAGGGGAATTCTACCAAACATTTAAAGAAGAATTAATACCTATTCTTCTGAAACTGTTCCAAAAAATAGAAATGGAAGGAAAACTTCCAAACTCGTTTTATGAGGCCAGCATTACCTTGATCCCAAAACCAGACAAAGACACCATCAAAAAGGAGAATTACAGACCAATATCCCTGATGAACATGGATGCAAAAATTCTCACCAAAATACTAGCCAATAGGATCCAACAGTACATTAAAAGGATTATCCACCACAACCAAGTGGGATTTATCCCTGAGCTGCAAGGTTGGTTCAACATCCGCAGTTCAATCAATGTGATACAATACATTAACAAAACAAAGAACAAGAATCATATGATCCTCTCAAGAGATGCAGAAAAAGCTTTTGACAAAGTACAGCATCCTTTCTTGATCAAAACTCTTCAGAGTATAGGCATGGAGGGTACATACCTTAGTATCATAAAAGCCATCTATGAAAAACCTACAGCGAATATCATTCTCAATGGGGAAAAACTGAGAGCTTTCCCCCTAAGGTCAGGAATGCGGCAGGGATGTCCACTATCACCACTGCTATTCAACATAGTATTGGAAGTCTTAGCCACAGCAATCAGACAACAAAAAGAAATCAAAGGCATCCAAATCTGCAAAGAAGAAGTCAAACCCTCATTCTTTGCAGATGATATGATACTTTATGTGGAAAACCCAAAAGACTCCACCCCAAAACTGCTAGAACTCATACAGGAATTCAGTAAAGTGGCAGGATATAAAATCAATGCACAGAAATCAGTGGCATTCCTATACACCAACAACAAGACAGAAGAAAGAGAAATTAAGGAGTCGATCCCATTTACAATTGCACCCAAAACCATAAGATACCTAGGAATAAATTTAACCAAAGAGACAAAGGATCTGTACTCAGAAAACTATAAAATACTCATGAAAGAAATTGAGGAAGACACAAAGAAATGGAAAAATGTTCCATGCTCATGGATTGGAAGAACAAATATTGTGAAGATGTCAATGCTACCTAAAGCAATCTACACATTCAATGCAATCCCCATCAAAATACCATCCACTTTTTCCAAAGAAATGGAACAAATAATCCTAAAATTTGTATGGAACCAGAAAAGACCCCGCATAGCCAGAGGAATGTTGAAAAAGAAAAGCAAAGCTGGCAGCATCACAATTCCGGACTTCCAGCTCTATTACAAAGCTGTCATCATCAAGACAGCATGGTACTGGCACAAAAACAGACACATAGATCAATGGAACAGAATAGAGAGCTCAGAAATGGACCCTCAACTCTATGGTCAACTCATCTTTGACAAAGCAGGAAAGAATGTCCAATGGAAAAAAGACAGTCTCTTCAACAAATGGTGTTGGGAAAATTGGATAGCCACATGCAGAAGAATGAAACTGGACCATTTCCTTACACCACACACAAAAATAGACTCCAAATGGTTGAAAGACCTCAATGTGAGACAGGAGTCCATCCAAATCCTAAAGGAGAACACAGGCAGCAACCTCTTTGACCTCAGCCGAAGCAACTTCTTCCTAGAAACATCACCAAAGGCAAAGGAAGCAAGGGCAAAAATGAACTATTGGGACTTCATCAAGATAAAAAGCTTTTGCAAAGCAAACAGTCAACAAAACCAAAAGACAACCGACAGAATGGGAGAAGATATTTGCAAATGACATATCAGATAAAGGGCTAGTATCCAAAATCTATAAAGAACTCATCAAACTCAACACCCAAAGAACAAAGAATCCAGTCAAGAAATGGGCAGAAGACATGAACAGACATTTTTCCAAAGAAGACATCCAAATGGCCAACAGACACATGAAAAAGTGCTCCACATCACTCAGCATCAGGGAAATCCAAATCAAAACCTCAATGAGATACCACCTCACACCAGTCAGAATGGCTAAAATTAACAAGTCAGGAAATGACAGATGTTGGCGGGGATGCGGAGAAAGGGGAACCCTCCGACACTGTTGGTGGGAATGCAAGCTGGTGCAGCCACTCTGGAAAACAGTATGGAGGTTCCTCAAAAAGTTGAAAATAGAGCTACCATATGATCCAGCAATTGCACTACTGGGTATTTACCCTAAAGATACAAAAGTAGGGATCCGAAAGGGTACGTGCACCCCGATGTTTATAGCAGCAATGTCCACAATAGCCAAACTGTGTAAAGAGCCAAGATGTCCATCGACAGATGAATGGATATAAAGAAGTGGTATATATATACAATGGAATATTATGCAGCCATCAAAAGGAATGAGATCTTGCCATTTGCAACGACGTGGATGGAACTGGAGGGTATTACGTTGAGCGAAATAAGTCAAACAGAGAAAGACATGTATCATATGACCTCACTGATATGAGGAATTCTTAATCGCAGGAAACAAACTGAGGGTTGCTGGAGTGGGACGTGGCGGGGGAGGGATGGGGTGACTGGGTGATAGACACTGGGGAGGGTATGTGCTCTGGTAAGCACTGTGAATTCTGCAAGACTGTTGAATTTCAGATCTGTACCTCTGAAACAAATAATGCAATATATGTTAAGAAAAAAAAGAAGAAGAAGAAGAAGAAGGTAGCAGGAGGGGAAGAATGAAGCGGGGGAAATCGGAAGGGTAGACGAACCATGAGAGACGATGGACTCTGAAAAACAAACTGAGGGTTCTAGAGGGGAGGGGGTTGGGAGGATGGGTTAGCCTGGTGGTGGGTATTGAGGAGGGCACATTCTGCATGGAGCACTGGGTGTTATGCACAAACAATGAATCATGGAACACTTCATCTAGAACTAATGATGTAATGTATGGGGATTAACATAAGGATAAAAAAAAGGAAAAAAAAAGAATTATGTTTATGAGGGAAGGAACACATTTTTTTTACATACCTTTAACTCACATTCTGTAATCTAAATAAGAATACATGATGGCTTATCCTTTTAAAATCCAAGTATCCAAATATCTAAGTTCTCACCACCTACATTCAACAAAAGTTATTTCTGCCGTATTTGCATCATTTAAGAAATAAACAGGACAGTGGTGGTTACCGGAGACTGCAGAAAATGCAGAGACATTGGTCAAAGCGTACAAACTTCCAGTTACGAGATTAACAAATTCTGGGATCTAATGTACAGCGTGGTGATTATAGTGAATAATACTGCATTATAGGGATGCCTGCGAGGCTCAGTCGTTAAGTGTCTGCCTTCAGCTCAGGTCATGATCCCGGGGCCCTAGGATCGCGTCCCTCATCGGGCTCCCTGCTCAGCAGGGAGCCTGCTTCTCCCTCTCCTTCTGCCCCTACTTGTGCTCTCTCTCTCTGACAAATAAATAAAATCTTTTTTAAAAAAATATTGCATTATATACTTGAAAGTTTCTAAAGAGTAGAACTTAAGTGTTCTCACCATACACACAAAATGGTAATTATGTGACAAGATGGAGGTGTTAGCTTATGCTATGGTGGTAATCATATATATGATTATCAATATGAAATCAATATATGAGTGTATCAAATCAACACAAGTACTCCTTAAACTTACACAGGGTTATATGTCAATTATAGCTCAGTAAAGCTAGGAAAAAAGAAAAAGAAACATGACAGGTATCATTGAAGGCTCTTAGTACCTCTTCCTTCTTCTGTCCCCAGAAATCACCAGATTCTTTCACTACGCTCTATGTTTTCATAATTTATCACCAAGGTATATTATCTATAAGCAATATTGATATTAACATGACACTACAGTTTCCAGTAAAAGACTATTATACAGAATATATATATATATATATACACAGTATTGTTTTGAATGTTTAAATTGTTTAAATAAGTGTCACTTCAAGGTACAAATTCAACAATTTGTTTTCACTCTACTTTTTGTTTTTGAGATTGACCATATTAATACATGTAACTGAGAAATTAGATTTAGTATTATGGTTTTAAGTGAATGTTGGAAACACTAGTTAATTTTACTTCAAAAAAATCCTTTTACAGAGAGCTAGGTTTTAGTCATGCCTTTTTTAATTTAATTTTATTTTTTTAAAGAGTTTTTTTAAATTTATTCATTTGAGGGCGCCTGGGTGGCTCAGTCCGTTAAGCGGCTGCTTTTGGCTCAGGTCATGATCCTGGGGTCTTGGAATCAAGCCCCACATCCAGCTCCCTGCTCAGCGGAGAGCCTGTTTCTCCCTCTCCATCTGCCTGTCACTCTGCCTACTTGTGCGCTCTCTCTGTCAAATAAATAAATAAAATCTTTAAAAAAAAAATTTATTCATTTGAAAGAGAAAGCAAGTGAGAGAGCATGGGGGGGAGGGGCAGAGGGAGAAGGAGAAGCAAACTCCCCTCTGAGCAGGGAGCCCCATTTGGGGCTTGATCTCAAGACCCTGAGCTGAAGGCAGCCGCTTAACTGACTGAGCCACCCAGGCACTCCATGCTTTCTTAATTTTAATGAACTTTTAAAATATACTGGTTGTATTAATTGAAACAAGAACAGAAGAACACTTTATTTCTTTGTGAGAAATACAAAGATATTACAGTACAATAGATATTACAAATTCTTTGACAAACATAAAATAAACATTGTTTTAAGTTCACAAGTCAACCATCTTTGGATAAGAACTATTAAACAAACGTCTGCATATTATACAAAGTTCTTTGTTCTGTTTAGTAAACAGACGTAGACAGAGATAACTTTATGATAACAAAATATAAAAGAAGAATAGATTAATTTAAAAATGGTGGTTACTGGAATGGAAATACTCTAACTTTTCTGCATTATCTTTCTAATCTAAACAAATAGTGGCTTAACCCAATGTTTTGTGTTCACAAAAGCCCTTATGCCAAGGACTTCATAGAAATTTCTTATTTATCATTGAAACTGCAAACTACATGTTTTGATGATAATTTTAGCTGAGGCTACTTCCAAGTATTTGGGGTCAACAACGTTGTCTAGTAAAGAGCATTAGAGAACCTATAGGTAGAATTTATCTCCACAGAGTACCAATTCATTTTAATTCTTTGCAGTGTTCCATTTTATGTGAAGATCCGACATTTTTATCCACTTGCTGGTGAAAGTTAGGTTATTTCCAGCTTTTGATTCTCACAAGCAATGCTGCAAGATCATTCATGCCCACACCTCTGTGTACACAGATGCAAGAGTTCTGATAGGATCCTAGTAAGCAGAACTGCTGGGTCCCAGAGAATATGCATTTTTAGTTGGATATGATATGAGGACCATATCCTTATGAGATAGTATCAGATTGTTCACAAAGGAATTATCCCAGTGCACCCACTCACCACCTGGGTGGGAGACCTCGGTCTTGTTTCTCCACATCCCCACTCACATTTAGAATTATCAGGCTTTTAAGTTTTCATGGATCTGTTGGATAAGAACCCATGTTTTAATTTGTGTCTCTTTGGTTGCAGATGAGACAAAACACTTCCCTGGGCTTGTTGGTCATGCTGGTTTCCTTTTATGTGAATTGCCTAATCAGATCATTTGCAAATTTTCTCAAGGTTTTGTCCTTTTCTTTAAAGATTGGCAAGGGTTCTTAATATATTCTAGATACAGGGGTGCCTGGGTGGCTCAGTTGGTTAAGCGACTGCCTTCAGCTCAGGTCATGATCCTGGAGTCCCAGGATCGAGTCCCGCATCGGGCCCTCTGCTCGGCAGGGAGTCTGCTTCTCCCTCTGACCCTCCCCCCTCTCATGCTCTCTCTCTCTCATTAAAGAAAAAAAAAATATATATATATATTCTAGATACAAATTCCTTTTCAGTTTGACATGTTGCAAAAACTGTCTTCCAGTCTATAGATTCAGTTTTACTGTCTTCATTTGTGTTTACTATTCTCCTTTTCTTCATTATGTTTTCTTTCTTGCCTTCTGTTACACTTATAACATTTTTATATACATTTTTTTCTCCTTTGTGGTTTTAAAGCTATACATTGTTTCTATGCTTTTCATGGTTATTCAGTTTTTTGACCTACAGAATTAGCTACAATATTTTTCTAGTGAAGTCTGGAGGAATGGTTCTCAAAGTGTGGACCCCAAACCAGTGGCCCAGTATCACCTGGTAATTGTTAGAAATGCAAATTCTCAGGTCCCACCACAGACCTAATGAATCAGAAACTCCAGGTGGGGCCCATAACCTGTGTGTTCCAAACGATTCTTAACACATGCCAAAGTTTGAGAATTATTGAACATCTCTACCCACCTCCTAAACAACCAAAGTCTTCTTTTCCTACCCAGTCAAAAGACCTCAACTCCCACTCTGCCTTTCCTGCTTCCTTGGTATTCTTATGTAGAATTTTGAGTGTGTGCACGTGTCTGTGTATGTGAATAGTGCCAATCGTTAATTAAAATAATAACATTATTTTCTGGGTTTTTGCATCCCAATTCTTAGATATCTGTTAATAGCTCTTTCACTGAGAATGTTAAGCAGCAAATTTTCCTAATGCTTTTTGAAACTGTATGGTCCTTACTTTTGAGTCATACTTTATCTGGATTTAGAATTCAATTTTTGCACTTATTTGCTATCAGCACCTTCAAAGTGTTACTTTGTTATTACCTGGCATCGGCTGCAGATAAGAAGCCTGTTGTCCATATAATAGGTATTTATTAGCAGGCATTCTGTCTCTCGCATGGTTTTTAAGACTTTTCTCTCCATGCTTGGAGTTCCTCAATATTACCGTTTTGTGTCTACATGTGCATCTATTTCTATTTATTCTCTTCATTATCCTTTGTGTTCATTTACATGTGAGGATTTGTGACTTCAAATCTGAAAAGTCCTCAGTCTCTCTTTGAATATTGCTTCTCACCCTCCTTCCTTTCTTCTGAACTTCCTGTTGGATATAAGCTTCTCGGTCAATCTTCCATGTCCTTCCCTTATTTCTCCATATTTTTTTTTTCTCTTCCCTCTGTACTACATTCTTGGTGACGTTCTTTCTTTTTTTTTTTTTTTTAAGATTTTATTTTTTTATTTGAGAGAGAGAATGAGAAACAGAGAGCATGAGAGGGAAGAGGGTCAGAGGGAGAAGCAGACCCCCTGCTGAGCGGGGAGCCCGATGTGGGACTCGATCCCGGGACTCCAGGATTGTGACCTGAGCTGAAGGCAGTCGCTTAACCAACTGAGCCACCCAGGCACCCCTCTTGGTGACGTTCTAATACAATTATCGAGAGCACACTATTTTTCTTCACATGTGTCAGCCTAATGTTGATGCAACCTATTGTGTGCTTTATTTCAGTCTATGTTTTTCTTTCTTTTTTTTTTTAAAGATTTTATTTATTTATTTGAGAGAGAGAATGAGATAGAGCATGAGAGGGGGAGGGTCAGAGGGAGAAGCAGACTCCCCGCCGAGCAGGGAGCCCGATGCGGGACCCGATCCCGGGACTCCGGGATCATGACCTGAGCCGAAGGCAGTCGCCTAACCGACTGAGCCACCCAGGCGCCCCCAGTCTATGTTTTTCATGCACAAGATACCTAAGTGGCTCTATTTCATATATACTTCTTAATTCCATTTCTGCTTATCTTTGTTTGGTTAATTCTTGCTCTTTCTTTGGAAGTCCTTATTTCATTTACCACCCTGAGGATCCTAAAAACATGTACTTAAAATCCTTTTCATATTTCTCTATTATTTTCACTGTATCTAAAGTCAATTTGTCTCCAGTGGTTGGCCGTCATAGGCTAGATTTCTTCATATGTTCTGGAATTTGCACCTCAAGTTCTCTTTGATGAAATCTTTCTTTCCTTCCCTTCCAGCCAGCCCCCACTTCTAGTGGTGGACCTGTAACTGCCTCTGGCCCTCCGTGCCCTTTATGGTACTGCAGATAGTGAGGATCTGCCACTGTCTGGGGCTTGCCTCATTTGGGGGGTGTGAACTAGTACAGTGTCTTTCTTTCCTGGACACAAAGTTTCATAGACGTAGCAGCCCTAAGGAGCTTTCCAGTCTCCTTTCTTAACTAGGGGAGCCTTACTCCAGACCCTAGTTTCTAGAAGCTCCTATCTACTTTCAGACATATAGCCCAGGAGGGTCCAACCCCAACCCCAAACATAGCTTTGTCTTTTTGTTGTGTTTCTGGTATGGGAAAATGTTATTCTTTCTTGTTAATATATCTATTTCTTTCATTTTCTCTTTTTATACTGTTACATGTTCGGAGCAAAGATGAAGCTTCAAAAAATAAATTTATAACGTCTCCTTGATACCCAAGGTCTGACGAGGAATCTGCTTTATTATGTTTTTAGGACCCAGGAAGGTATACAGAATGCTGTAGACTTCCAGTTTCCAGTCTGGCATGTAAAAAGCTTGGAAGCTGTCATTCCATCCTAACGAGTTAAAAGCTGAATAAACTGAAGATCAACAACTGAACACACACAGAATCACAGCAGAAACCTCCATTGCAACCAGTACCAGGGGAGGAAACCTCAGAGTAATTGACAAATTGCTGGAGGCTCAGTGCTGGCTGACAAGTAGACAGTGAGTATCAGAGAAAAATCCTCTCCTGCTTCCAGCAGGGGAAAAGGATCCATTTTGAAATACTCTAGAGAATTCTGTTCTTCTTAACAAGACCTGCTCTCAAGACAGCCTAACCTGCTGGGATTTTATCAGAGCCTAACCCATTTCTGGGATGGGAACTCTCCAACCAGAGCCCACTCCCATCCTACCCCACCTAAGTGGAGGGGCAGGGGAGGAAGAAGCATGTGTGAAGTTGATAGTGCAGGGTCACAGGCTCACTCAAAGACTGAGACCTAATCCTAGGACTATTCAACACTTCCTCACCCCCCCCATACCTCACCACCACATTACTAAAGATCTATCTACTAGAGTTTTTTTTTTAACCCAGTACATCATGTCTAGCTTTTAACAAAAAAGCACAAAACATGCTAACGCAAAAAAAAAAAAAACAAAAAAAAAAACAGTTTGAAGAGACAGAACAAGCATCAGAACCAGACTCAGATATGCCAGGAATGAGAACTATTATTAGGTCTATTATTATGAGACCGGGAATTTAAAACCACTGTGATTAATATGCCTGAGGCTCTAATGGAAAAAATTGAAAACATGCAAGAATAGATGGGTAACCAGAGAGATGGGAATTCTAAAAAAGAATCAAAAAGAAATGCTAACCACTGTAACAGAAATGAAAAATGCCTTCAATGAGCTTGTTTGTAGACCAGAAACGGCTGAGGAAAGAATCTCTAGGTTTGTGCAAATGTCAATAGGAACTTCAAAATCTGAAAAACAAAAAGAACGAGGACTGAATAAAAACAGAATATTGAAGGGCTGTGCACCAATTACAAGAAGTGTAACATAAGTGTAATGGGAATATCAGAAGCGGAACGATGTATAGTAATCAAGTCTGCAACTGTAGGACCAATTAAATTTCATCTTCCAAGCACTTCTCCTGGAACATAAAACAAGTACTCTCCCCGTAACTCTCTGTGAAATTTTCTCATCACTAGATCATAAGCCACCCAAGAAGAGCATCTTTGAAGTCACATCTCATGTGCAGCAGGGATCGAGGTAGGAACGGTATAGACCATCACTGTAGTGTAGTTTGCGTAAGACCTAAACAAGTGCTGACAAATGCTCTCACAGATACATGGCTGATCTAGGTAAGATTGCTGTATTCCTCCCACAGTCCCTTGGCCATACCTCGTGACCCTTCTCAGTGCAATGCTCTGGTCAGTCGCTTCCAATTTACTGGAGTTAGCATGCAAAATCAATTCTGTTATCCATATCTCCTAAGCTGTGTCTGGGGAAGCTTCCTTCTGTAAAACATTATTAATTGGTAAAAAAAAAATACCATTATTATTATTAAAATGTCAAATGAATTTGCAAATACTGAATCAGAATTATACAGTTGTTTTTTAACTGCCAAACTTCACCATGTACGTTATTCATTTCTATTTTCCGAACTTCCTAAACCAGGAAGGAGCAGCTCATAGAATGAGTGTTCCCTGGAACAGACTTGGAGACAGATGGTTCTAGAAGCATTCATGGATCCATCATGTATGGGAAGGTAGAGAAGTCTGGAGGTAAAGCAGCGGTTAGCAAATTTTCTCCATAAAAGGCCAGTTAGTAAGTATGTGGGGTTTTACAGGCCAGAAGGGCTCTCACAGCTACTAACCGCTGTTATGGTAGCAAAAAAAGCAGCCATAGTCAACACTGGGTGTAGCTGCGTTCCAATTAAACTTTACTTAGGAAAAGAGGCCTGTGAGCTATAATTGGCTTACTGCTGCTCTAGAACATAACGATGATACTTTGACACACATACTAACTGGGTGCCCACTATGTATGCTCTGTCTCCACAAAGACGAAGCCATGTGTTGGGGGAGACCACAGAATTTAGGGCACAGACACATACAAAGTCACGAGAACGTCATAGTTTACATTTACAGGCAGTTTTTCACTTGACTTGTTTTAAAACTGCTATTTTTAGGGGCGTCTGGGTGGCTCAGTCGGTTAAGCATCTGCCTTCAGCTCGGGTCATGATCCCAGGGTCTGGGGATCGAGCCCCGCATCGGGCTCCCTGCTCAGCAAGGAGTCTGCTTCTCCCTCTCCCTCTGCCCGCCCTATCCCCCTGCCCTACCTTGTGCTCTCTCTCTCTCTCACTCTCAATGAAATCTTTAAAAACTAAAATAAAATTGGTATTTTTAGTACTATCATTGCACAGAAAAGGATGCTGAGACTCAAACGTCCTCTGGTGACCATGCTGGGGAAGGAAGCTAGAAATCGAAAGTGGATGGCCACCCCTCTAGTACAGCATTTTTAGGTCACTTATACTTTCTGTGTCAACTTAACATTGCCTCCAATATATATTCAACCACAATAAAAAATCAGGAAAAATTAACTAATTAGCTTTTGCCTTACATGATAGAAATAAATCCAAGCCCAGGGTGTTCTGGGTTCCCGGGCGGAATAGATTCTTGGGTTGTTCAAAGAGACTGACTGCATCTCTTCCAACTCACTAGTCGTGGAACTCAAAACCTGGCCAGTAGGAAGGAAAGATAGAGACACCCTCTGTTCTTTTTCAATGTTTTGTTTCGAAATCCTGATGGAAGAGCTTTATTGAAATCCAACTAACCTTTATCCTACAAAACTTTCCAAACAAAGGCTCCACAGCTTGGTTCTTTTCCAGGTTCTGTTGATTCTGGTAAATCAAGCTAACCCCACGCATGTTTGGGCTTTGTTCAAATCACCACCAGCTTCCATTTACACGCCTGTTCCCCGAGCCAGCTGTTGGGCTTCAGCATTCCGGTGTCCGCTGCCCCCCGTTACACCACGGCCCTTCCCTAGGAAAAGAGAACCCCAGGACGAGTCAAGCATTTGGCATCACCCCACTACAGAAGCAGGGAAAAGGAAGCGACTTACAATGAAAGGGGATATTGGTGCCCACGATTACTTTCTCAAGCTCTATTCCCATATCCTTTCTTTTTTTTTTTTTTTTAAGATTTTATTTATTTATTTGACAGAGAGAGACACAGCGAGAGAGGGAACACAAGCAGGGGGAGCGGGAGAGGGAGAAGCAGGCTTCCCGCCAAGCAGGGAGCCCGATGCGGGGCTCCATCCCAGGACCCTGAGATTATGACCTGAGCCGAAGGCAGACCCTTAACAACTGAGCCACCCAGGCGCCCCTCCAGTATCCTTTCTAACTGTAACCTTTTTTTTTATTTTGTTTTGTTTTTTAAAGATTTATTTGACAGGGAGAGACACAGCGAGAGAGGGAACACAAGCAGGGGGAGTGGGAGAGGGAGAAGCAGGCTCCCCGCTGAGCAGGGAGCCCGATGTGGGGCTCGATCCCAGGATCCTGGGACCATGACCTGAGCCGAAGGCAGACGCTGAACGACTGAACCACCCAGGCACCCTAATTGTAACCTTTTTGAATAAGCACTAGGAGTTAGACTGTTTCAGACAAAAGAAACCATTGAAGTCCCCATAACACTATAGACCAAGTGGCTATTGTGAAACAAGTAGCATTGTGGCCAGACAGAGAGCTCCAATTTTAAAAAAAGTGCTGCGTTCCTTGAAATTCCGTAGGCTTTGGCTGCCCCACTGGCCACAGACAGAGCTGCTGGAATGTTTCATGGAGCAAATGTGGCTCTCAGCCTAAGTCATTCGTTTCTCTTCCTAGAATCCCTATGGAAAATTTCCTATGAAACAGATTTGAGAGAATGAATAAAGAGCTTCCCTTTGAACAATCATCTTCCACTCCCCCAATCCCTGCCAACCCAGATGAAAGAAAAAAAAAAAATTATCCTCAGACTGCACAAGAGAATTTGGGCCTCCTAAGGGCTTATGAAAGCTAAAGAAAGTGGGGGCCATTCTTCAATGTGTTTAAATGAATGATTGAAACATGAAAGCAAATTCCTGAAATCCCCTTTCGGCTGGCATCATTCAGGATAGCCCATTCCCAAACAGAAGTATTGCGCCTACATCCACCAACGGGGATCGTCGCCACTCCTAAACATCTGTAGCTTTACCTCACCGCAGAGCTCTGAAGAAGGGGAATCATTCAGGCATTTGTTATTTCTGCAGAACAAGCCAAACTTGACCCAACAGGGGACAAAAACAAAGCAAAGCAAAATGAAATGGCAAGAAATAGGTATGATTGTTGGAAGGCAGAATACAGAGACAGGGGATGGAGGAGAGGGTTTGTGCTTGGGACTGTGTAACGGACAGTAAAGAACACCTGCCCAGCACTGAGAACCCTGGCTTCTGTTAAATTTTAATTAAAAAGGGAGTCCACTGATTAATGGGGCTCTAATGCTGTTGCAGCTTACGTAAGCAAACCAAAATCTCAGCCTATACAGACTGTTCCTGACTTCCTATGGTGTAAGATTTTCCTACGTTAGGATGGTGCAAAAGCAACATATATTCAGTAGAAACTGTACTTCGGATTTCGAATTTGGATCTTTTCCCGGCTTAGCGGCATGCAGTACCATACCCTCTCCTGAGCTGGGCGGGGGCAGCGAGCCACAGCCCCCAGCCGACCCCACAATCACCGGGGTAGATAACAGATAGGCTTACAACTGGCCTGTACCCACTCAGCCATTCTGGTTTTCATTTTCAGTGCAGAAGTCAATAAATTACATCAGATATTCAAAACGTGGCTGTAATATTGGCTTTGAGTTAGATGATTTTGCCCACTGTAAGCTGATGTGTTCTGAGCACGATGAAGGCAGGCTAGGCTAAGCTATGGTGTTCCTTAGGTTCGGTGTACTAAATGCATTTTCAACTTAAGATGATCTTGTCAACTTACAAACGCTTTATGGAGATGTAACCCCATCTGAAGTGCAGGAGGATCTGTCTCTGCCTCAAGGTTGCAAAATCAAAACACCGATCCCAGCCAACCAGGTTTTAGGTTATAGCCAATCAGTCATTTCCTTACCTTGCTTCCACCTTGTCTCCAGAAGAAACTCTCCCCAGCTGCTGCAGGTGGAGCGTGCCTAGCCACTTGCAGGTCGGGGCTGCTGGATTTGACTCACTTTTTGCTCAGATAAAGTCTTAACATTTTACATGTGCCTCAGTTTATCTTTTAACAGTTCTGATGTCAGGAGAGGGAACTGAAGGAGACCCCCCTCAACCCTCTCCAAGCGCCCCCACCGCCACCACGTGTCCCGGCAGCAGTGAGCAAGCCCACCCACCCACCTGCTGAAGCCCTTCAGCTCACTGCATTCCGGCTGGCTCTGGCGGTCGCCTCCCCATCCCAGCTTCACGGATTTTGTGAGGAGCTTTCACACTTGCCAAGCATTTCTTTCTCCAGGACTGAGTCCGGAAACTGGCCCGAGTCAGACTGGGTCCGACTTGGAAACCAGACCGGGTATCGGTCGGACTGAGTCTGACTTGGAAACTAATCCCGACCTGGGTCAGACTGGGTGCAACTGGGTGCAACTCGGAAATTGGAGCAAGGTTGGGGTCAGACTGGGTCCAACTTAGAAAAGGGACTCTGTCAGACTTAGACTTTCTGTGTTTGATTTCCATCTTAGTAGAAGATCTCCTCCCTGATGTAAAGAAGTAAATTAATAATGTGCTTGGGTGGGTGGGTCGACCTGGGTATCATTCAATCTGAAACATCGTGGTTCTTTAATGTTTCGTTTTTCCAGATTTAAGGAAAACTTTTTGTCTTTTCTCTAAGCTATCAGCAATTTTGGAAAGTACACTTTTGTGAACAGAATTCAAACATTTGCTATTTCTCCCTACCTGAGCCCTGTGGTTCTAGAGGCCAGGAGTCCAAAATCAAGGCTGTCATTCATGCTGGTACCTTCTCGAGGCTCTGAGGGAGAACCCATTTCTTACCTCTTCTCTGCTGTGTCTGGCTGCTGGCAATCCTTGGTGTTCCTTGGCTTGTGATCACATGACTCTAGTCCCTGTCCCCAGC
Organism: Mirounga leonina; assembly: GCF_011800145.1. NCBI lineage: Eukaryota > Metazoa > Chordata > Mammalia > Carnivora > Phocidae > Mirounga > Mirounga leonina. The sequence continues at coordinate 7,544,046 of NW_023270615.1, read as the reverse complement.
TTCGCATGGCCTTTGCCCTGTATCTCTGGGCCAAATCTTCCTCCCCTTCCTCTTAGAAGGCTGCTTGTCATGGTATTTAGAGGCCATCCTAAATGTAGGGTAATCTCATCCCAGGATCCTTAACTTTATTACATCTGCAAACACCCAACTTCCAAATAAGGTCACATTCAAAGGTACTGGGGATTAAGACTTGAACAGATCTTTGGGGGAACATGGCACAGTCCTCTTGGAAGCACGAGAACAAGGATTCCATACCCCCCTCTTTCATTCCAGGAACTGAGCCAGGTACCGGAAACCCATAAATGAGTAAAATCGATGCAGTCCTTACCCTCAGGCTCAGACTATTCTTCACCTTCCCTCCTTGCCAGTACCCCATTGGAAATGGTCTCCTAATTTTTCTCTTGGCTTCAAGTCCAACAAGTGTTACATCTGAAACAAAACAAAACAAAAAACCTATAATAGCCCAAACAGGCAAGGTTATGCTACAATAACAACCACCATGTCTCCGTATCTTAAAACAATGGTTTATGTCTTATTTGTGTCTGTGACGAACGAGCTGAGGATCTTCTCTATGTCATTCTCACTCGAGGACAAAGGCTCATGCTTCCATAGTAGCTCAGGCAGGAAAAGGCTCAATGACAAATCAGATAGCATCTCTTAGGGTTTCTGCCAAAAAATGGCATGGGTCACGTTCACTCACTAGCCCCGGTCAACGACGTAAGTTCTGTGGCCATGCCAACTTCAAGGCAGGCAGAGAAGCACAATCCTGATAGAGGCTTTGAAGTGGGAACTACTGGAAATATTCAGTGAATAGCTCTGACAGCTACCACAATCATCCTCCTGTTTAAATATTTTCCGTGGATACATCCACCTGCAGGGAAAAGCGTACACTCCTTAGCATGGCATCCCAGGCTCTGTGTAGTGACCGCACTCTTGATTTGCAGCTTCATTTCTCCCTCCTTCATTAACACACACACACACACACACACACTCCGGCTACACTACATTTGACTACTCAAAATTCCCTGGTAGCATCAGGACATTTGTTCACACTGCTCCCTTTACCTGGAGCAACCTCTGTCCTTATTCTTTCTCCAAGATTCTTCTTAAAGGGCACTTCCTCTTTGAAGTCAATTCCTCAGGTCGAATTAAACGCCCCCATCTGTGCTCACATTTCCTTCTTGCATATCTCATCTCTGCACTGATCTAAGCACTCGAGAAGCAAATCGTGTGCTGAGCTCTGTGTTGCAACAGGGAGAAGGGCCCAGCCCCATTCCTCCAATGTTTGCGTCACTTGTGCCATGGGGGAGAGATCTGGGCAAAGAGCAAAGCGTGTATGAAGCCCAGAGATGAGAAAACATGTGGTGGTTTGGAGAACTGAGAATATGTACTTAGGAAATATGGGGGAAATATGTGGCCTTCACCCTAAAGCAAACTGAACCATGGGTCTTGAATTGGAGAACAAGAGAGTGCCTATTTCCTACTGTCATGATTCATCAAGGTGACTCCTTAATTTGGCTCCTTATCAGTCTCTAAGAGGGATATTCCTCTTTGTCTCTCTCTCTCTTTTTTTTTTTTAATGTTTTATTTATTTATTCATGAGAGTCAGAGAGACAGAGAGGCAGAGGCAGAGGCAGAGGGAGAAGCAGGCTCCCCGCCTAGCAGGGAGCCCGATGCGGGACTCGATCCCAGGACCCTGGGATCATGACCTGAGCCGAAGGCAGACACTTAACCATCTGAGCCACCCAGGCGCCCTCTCTCTTTTTTTTTTTTTAAGTAAACTCTACCCCCAACGTGGGGTTCAAACTCACGACCCCAAGAGCAAGAGTCGGATGCTCTACCCACTGAGCCAGCCAGACACCTCCTCCTCTTCATCTCTCAGGGCCAACTCCTATCATTATGTATTTTCTTTCTTTTTCTCTACTCAATTTCTTGCTTAATATCCTATTAGAATTCTCTTAATATAAACATCTTTCAATATTAATATTGTTTATCAAATTTCTCAGTTAGTATATCTTTTCTCTCGTTTTGATCATTCCAAATCCTTTTGTTTAAGGTATATCTATAAATAGCATATAATTATTACGTTTTTTTTAAATTGAGGTATAAGTGCCATATAACCTTATATTAGTTCCAGGTGTACAACATAATGATTCGGTATTTGTATTTACTGCAAAATGATCGCCACAAATCTAGTTAACAAGTCACCATACATATTTACATGATTTTTTCTTGCGAAGAGAACTTTTAGGATCTACCTTCTTACAAATTTCACTTTTTAATCTCAAACTGATTTTTGTATCCAGTATTAGAAAAGTGAGTATAACCTGCATCTATGCATTATAATTACTGATGTATTTGGATTAATGTCTACCATCTTTGTATTTTTTTTTTTTTTACTATTCATTCTTACTGTTTTTCTTCTTTCTGCTTTCATTAAATAGATCAATTTTTTAAACTTTCTTTTCACTTTCCAGTTTGGAATTTATGCCTTTTGTTAATTTTTAGCATACATTCTTACACTTAAAATATGCTGACAAAGTCAAAGTTAATCAGTATCTCTTTTCCCTACTGAAAAAGATAGGACCTTGGCACAGAGTAACTTCCTCTGCCTCCCGAAGAGGCCGGTCACTTGGTTCCCGGACCTGTTTTGAAAACATAAGCAGAATTGTAGTTGTTAGTTGTGCTATTAACTTAGCTCCACGTTCTGTTTTGTTCCCTACTTAAGTATGTTCTATGCACCTCTTAACCTCATGCACAGTCATTGACTTGGCCTTTTTATCCCAACTCTCTGTTTACATAATGATTGTAGAAACCTAATGGGGACGGGACGGTAACATTTATCTTGAAATTCTCTGATGTACCTGATAAAAGCAGGTCTGAAGGGTGCCTTGTTGTCCAAAAGAACGCATAGCTCGGGGCGCCTGGGTGGCTCAGTCGTTCAGCGACTGCCTTCGGCTCAGGTCCCAGTGTTCTGGGATCGAGCCCCGCGTCAGGCTCCCCGCTCAGCGGGAAGCCTGCTTCTCCCTCTCCCACTCCCCCTGCTTGTGTTCCCTCTCTCGCTGTGTCTCTTTCTGTCAAATAAATAAATAAATAAATAAATCTTTAAAAAAAAAAAAAGAACGCATAGCTCTAGGTTGTCTCAAGCCCCGCCTCTCCTCTCATGTATCCACCTCCTTCACCAAACGTATATAAGCTGCCCCTGGGCTCAACATGGCAAGACAGCTTCTAGAATGATCCCTTGCCTTCCTTTGGGCTGCCCTTCTGATAATAAAACTTTCATTGCTTCAAACCCAGTGTCTCAGACATTGGCTTACCACATGTCAGGTGCACGGACAAGTTGAGTTTGGTAACAATGACTTCCAATTTATTACAAAGTGTTTTATTTCCAGCTTGTTTCCAAACACAAACACAAATATTGTTATACTTGTTATTTTACAGAAAGTACTTTTGAAAATCATGTTCCATGTTTACTGCTCTCTTTATTCATCATTGCTTCTCGGACCCCATAGCTTCACTCTGCAAACATTTTTCTTCATCCTCAGGTAGAGTCCCCATGGCTGTTTACAGCACCACCCACAGAACTGGATATCTGGGACCCCGGCGTGTGACCCAGCATTTAGAGGGTTTCTCTTGCCCACCATTCACAGTGGCCATCTTCAAGAACCAAGGAATCCAGGAGCCCAAGACTCACCCTTCTGGGCATGCACCTCTTGTCCTCTTCTGGACCATGTTTCAAAGATTCAGGACTCTGGACTCTCCTGTGTGGATGGCAAACTGTTAGGGGCTGGCTTTCAGTATGAGTTTCTAGTCCCAGTGAAACTTTAGCTCCTGTTCTTTGAACTAGCTCCTTCCTAGTTTCCAACATGTATACATTTTTCCTTTATTCATTTTGAGCTCAGCTATGTGTGTGCGGCGGTGGGGTGAATTTGAAAAAAATACATTATCTAATCTATGTTTTGAGTAGAAGGGTTGTTGGGGGCTAAGGGAAGCTAGATTGTGTACGTACTAAATCCACCGCCTTAACCTTAATTTGACATGTAAATTAAAGTAAAATTTAAGTAAAATAAAATTTGTTGAATCACATTGATTAGTTTTAAAATGAAACTACTGGGGCGCCTGGGTGGCTCAGTCGATAAAGCGTCTGCCTTCAGTTCAGGTCATGATCCCGGGGTCCTGGGATCGAGCTCTGCATCGGGCTCCCTGCTCAGCGGGGAGCCTGCTTCTCCCTCTGCCTGCAGCTCCCCCTGCTTGTGCGCACTCTCTCTCTCTCTGGCAAATAAATGAATAAAATATTTTTGTTAAAAAAACTATTACACATTAAGTAATCCTCTTACTGTTGCCCAAATCATACTTTGGACTAAGTATAATTAAAGCTATGGCCTAGGGCAAATTACTTTATCATTCTGCACTACAATTTCTCTTTTTTAAAAAAAAAAAGATTTTATTTATTTATTTGAGAGACAGAGAAAGCACGAGTGGAAGGAGGGGCAGAGGGAGAGGGAGAAGCAGACTCCCCACTGAGCAGGGAGCCCAAAATGGGCTCGACATGGGGCTCAATCCCAGGACCTTGGGATCATGACCTGAGCCGAAGTCAGACACTTAACCAACTGAGCCACCCAGGAGCCCCTACAATTTCTCTTTTTAAAAAAGGAGAGTGCTGTGGGCTGCACATAGCGACTTCCTTCCAAACATTACAGCGTAGAAAGAGGAGAAAACAGAATGCCTTTACAAATGAGAAGCCTAACAAACACTACCTCTACCAGAGGATCAAGGTTAACATCAAAGATAAGTCATGTTGGGGCACCTGGGTGGCTCAGTTGTTAAGCGTCTGCCTTCGGCTCAGGTCATGATCCAGGGTCCTGGGATCGAGCCCCGCATCGGGCTCCCTGCTCCGTGGGAAGCCTGCTTCTCCCTCTCCCACTCCCCCTGCTTGTGTTCCCTCTCTCGTTGTGTCTCTCTGTGTCAAATAAATAAATAAAATCTTAAAAAAAAAAAAGATAAGCCATGTTAATAATATGTACACTTTATACAATGTGATGAGAATGGAATTTTACTTCTGTGGTGTTCTTCTCCAGTATAATTATGAGAAAAATATCGGACAGATTCCAGTGAAGGACATTCTATGAATTACCTGACCATTACAACTCAAAACTGGCAAAGTCATTAAAAACAATAAAAAAGGGAAAGTCTGAGAAACTGCTATACTTGAGAGGAGCCCAAGGAGACATGACAAATACATTTACATAGTATCCTAGATGGGATTCTAGAACAGATAAAGTACATCAGCTAAAAACTAGCATAGCCTGAATAAAACATAACCTCTATGTAGTTCATTAATTGTAGCAAATGTACCAACTACTCTAAGATGTTAATATATGGAAAACTAGGTGTGGGGATATATGGGAACTCTATGTACCGTACAATCTTCACAATTTTTCTATCCATCTAAAACTATTCTAAAATTAAAAGTTTATTTAAAAAGATCTTTTTAAAAAGGAAAAAAATTGGATGAGTTTTTTTTTTTTTTTAAGATTTTATTTATTTATTTGAGAGAGAGAGCACATGAGAGGGGGGAGGGTCAGAGGGAGAAGCAGGCTCCCTGCTGAGCAGGGAGCCCGATGCGGGACTCGATGCAGGACTCGATCCCGGGACTCGATCCCAGGACTCCAGGATCATGACCTGAGCCGAAGGCAGTCGCTTAACCAACTGAGCCACCCAGGCGCCCCTGGATGAGATGAGTTTTAAGAGTTTTTAACCTCAACATTCTGATATCTAAATGTAAAATAATGAATCACTAAGGTTAGCAAGAGTAGAAGGAAATTGGATCATGCAGCTTCAACAATATGTTTGCAACCATAAATACCATGTCCCCAATACTTATATATTTGTTTGTACCTTCTCTATGTAAGGGCCAAGGGCAGGCCACCCCAAGATGGGCCACTTTGGCAGGAACGTTATTTTCAGTTAAAAGCAATCAAAACCCAGCAGATTCTGGAAAAGCTGTTTATCTCCAACCCCTCAACTGCCTGCTTACACCAGGAAGAAAGCTATTTAACAGAGATTCCTTTTTTTTTTTAAAGATTTTATTTATTTATTTTGACAGAGAGAGAGATAGCGAGAGAGGGAACACAAGCAGGGGGGAATGGAAGAGGGTGAAGCAGGCTTCCCGCCAAGCAGAGAGCCCGATGCAGGGCTCGATCCCAGGACCCTGGGATCATGACCTGAGCCGAAGGCAGACGCTTAACGACTGAGCCACCCAGGTGCCCCCAGAGATTCGTCTTTACCTACGAAACTTACCTACATAATAGGGAAACCTTTGCTCTCCAAACATCCCCTCTCACCTTCTTGTTAATGGTCTTTCTCCCCTTTGTATCCTCAGACCCCTACCCCTCTTCTTAGCTCACAGAAGCATCATGTTGCCTCATTGTCTTTGGCATTTCCATGTCTGTGTGGATTCCTTGTACATATGTGATTAAATTTGATTTTCTCCTGTTAATCTGTCTCATGTCAATTTGATTCTTAGTCCAGCTACAAGGACCTTGAAGAGAAGAGTACATTTTTCCTCTCCAACAACTGACAGAGTTGGTAGGATACTTTAAGTCACCGGACACCGCTTGCCCCGGACATGGCTGCAGCTGAGAGGTCCTTGGGAAATCTGACAAACAGCCAGCACACGTTAACATTTCTTGCCATGGAAGCCTCCTGACATCTCTCTATCTGTGGAGTCAGATGAAGGGAGAGTAGTGAGAGTCCTTTTTCTCTCCTTGTAAATTTAGATTAGCAGGAGAAAATACTCAAGGAACCAGTTCCTTGGGCCTAGTTTGGTAGAGTACTCTTTGGTTACCGATGCATTTCTTCCCAGAGGTGGTCTTTGTTTTCTTTTGTCCGTGTCATCTGATGTGCACATGAGGTAAAGGCTGTTGCTAAGGGACATCTTGGAAGCCAAAGCCACAAAACCGATGGGTGCAGATTGAGCACTTCAAAGCTATTAAGTGCTCACACCTCAAGAAGACGCACATGATGGGGTAAGTTGGTCACAGAATGGGTTACATTGACACTAGGTCACCTGCTAACCTCAAGAAAACTTCCGTGCAGTGAGGTACACCGTAAAACCACACACGGTCACCAACCCCGTGGCATATACCTCTTGGGTGTTAATATGACTCCAACAGACCCAAAGCTCAGCTAAAGCTGAGCTAAAGTACATATATTTTTCCTTTTATCTTGTTCTATGTCCTAAGAGCTTGGCTTTGTGACCAATGAGAATATTCTCTTTGGTCTCCACCATCCTGAGGGTGCACTTAACTGAGGTGAACTTTGGAGTCCAAACAGACTGGGGATCCAAGTGTCTCTCGCTCTCCCTTTCTCTCTTTCTCTGCGTCTGGCCATGCCAGCTCTCAGGGGTGTTTGTCGCGAGAGGTCCCAACCCACAGGAACCTTTGTCATGTCAACTTGTGTTGCTTGGTGGGGCGGAAAGTCCCATTCCAGTACTGCCATCCCAGTGTCGAAGATCAGCAGGTCTGTGGCTAGAGGCGGGAGGCTGGAGACACTGTTTCCATTCCACCATCCCTGCCATGTGCTACAAACATCTTTACTTTCTTAGGCTAATTTTGAGAGCAACTTTTGGATCAGGGGGCTGCATCATCTATACGCCCTCTTTGGACACCTCTTGCATTTTGGTTAAGCCATTAGGGCATACTGGTTTGAGTCGCTATTAATAGATCCTACTCATCAATGGCCAGATGATGGATCCTTTAAATTGCCTGTATTTAAAAGAAAACTATTCTTGGGGCGCCCGGGTGGCTCAGTCGTTAAGTGTCTGCCTTCAGCTCAGGTCATGATCCCAAGGTCCTGGGATCGAGCCCCGCATCAGGCTCCCTGCTCAGCGGGAAGCCTGCGTCTCCCTCTCCCACTACCCCCTGCTTGTATCCCCTCTCGCTGTCTCTCTCTGTCAAATAAATAAATAAAATCTTTAAAAAAATAAAAAGAAAAGAAAAATATTTTTCTGTCTTTGGAATTTCCATGCCCATGTGGATCTCCCATATATATGCTATTAAATTTGATTTTTCTCCTATTAATCTGTCTCATGTCAATTTGATTTTCAGTCCAGCTAGAAAGACTTTGAAAGAAAGAGGAAAGGGCACCTGGGTGGCTCAGTTGGTTAAGCAACTGCCTTCGGCTCAGGTCATGATCCTGGAGTCCCGGGATCGAGTCCCGCATCGGGCTCCCTGCTCGGCAGGGAGTCTGCTTCTCCCTCTGACCCTCCTCCCTCTCGTGCTCTCTGTCTCTCATTCTCTCTGTCTCAAATAAATAAATTTAAAAAATCTTTAAAAAAAAAAAAAAGAAAGAGGAAATTCTCCCTCCCCAACATCTACCAGTATTACCTTTTCTAGATGTATTTATATTGATACTTAAACATAATTCATTCATTTTAATTGGAATATACTAATCCAATCTATGAGTACACTATAATGTATTTATATGATCCCTCAATAACGAACATCCACGTTCTGCCCGATTTTTTACTCATATAAACCCAGCCATAAATATCCCCACATATTTCCTTGCACACATGAACAGGAAACTCATAAAATATATATAATTAGGGTAGCTTACATACAAAGCTAGATACTACTAATTTGATCTCCAAAGTGTTTGTACTCACTTTCCAGCCAACAGTGTCTCTAAAAGTTTCATTTCCTCTACATATTCATGAACCCTTTGAATGGTATCTCACTTTTTTAAAGATTTATTTATTTATTTTAGAGAGAACACACAGTGGGGAGGGGCAGAGTCTTAAGCAGACTCCTGGCAGGGCTCAATCTCCCAACCCTGAGATCAGGACCTGAGCTGAAACCAAGAGTTGGTCCCTTAACCGACTGTGCCACCCATGTGCCCCAATATCTCACTTTTTAATTGCATTATCCATAAACACTAATATAGTTAGACATCTTTTTCATATATGTATTTGCCTCTCAGGTTTCCTGTTCTGAGTTGGATTATGATCAACATTTGCCCTTTTTTCCCTTGGTTTGCTTTTATTTTTGTTAATGATTTAGAGAAGTTCTTTATATGTTTTTGCTACTAATTCTTTTTTTGGTTATACTCGTTACAAATACCTTATCCAAGTTTATGCTGTGTCCCTTGCTTTGCTTAAGATATCTTTTGTCATACAAAATGATTACATTGTAATCTAGTAAATTTTTTCCTTTTTTCTTACGTTTTGTTTTTTATGTATTTTTTTAAGATTGATTTATTTATTTGAAAGAGGGAGTGAGGCAGGAGGGCCAGAGAGATAAAGAAAAAGAAACTTTAGCAGACTCTGCACTCAGCACAGAGCCCCACATGGGGCTCAACCTCACGACCCTGAGATCATGACCTGAGCCAAAACCAAGAGTCGGATGCTTAACCAACTGCGCCACCCAGGTGCCCCTATGTTTTTTATGCATTTAACATCTATTTCTCTCTTCCGATGTCAAAATCATATTCTTCTGTATTTTCTCTAAAAGTTTTATAGTTCTACTTTTCACGCTTAAATGTTTAATTCATATAGAGTTTGTTTTTCTTCGTGGTGTTTGGTAGGAATCCAACTGCATCTTTCTCCCTGGAAAACCATTGATTCTCACGCTACTTATTGAATAGCTTATCCCTTACCCGGTGATCGTAATGCCATCTTTGTTACAAGTCTATTTCTGGATACTGTGATTCATTCCACGATTTAGGCTGCTTGTTTAAATGCACATTTGGGGACTTCAAGCATAGATTCTAACTCGATCCATCTAGAATGGAACCCATGAATCTGCAGTTTTAACAGTAAGCTCCATGGTTCTGATGGTTAACAGCCCATAAACCTCACTTTTAAAAAGAGGATTCTGGGCTTTGGAAAACAATCAGGAATGCAAAACCCAGAAGATAATATTCCGTAACAGTGATGTCTCGCCTTTGTAACTGTTCTTTTTCCACGTGGTACCTGAAACCTTAATACTCACCATTATAGCCCATTTCAAGGTAATCTCACAGAAGTCCAATCAGAGAGAAAGGCTAAACTGTTCTCTCTAAATTTACAAACTCATACCAATCAGACGGGTACATCTAAATAGCTAACTCCCCCCGACGTCATTAGCAGTAGATTTAACTTCACCCACAAAGCAAGGTTCTACTTACCACTGATGAAGATGCTCTCCTTGACCAAAATGAGTCGGGCTCCTCTCGGTTCTTCTTCTGACTAGGCCCCTGACCTTGGGTTCATGGGACCTTTTGGCCCGTTTAATCCAGTTTTAGCAGGAATCCTGCTGTGTCAGTTTAGGGAAAATCCCCCACCCTCGGCATCTTATCACACTGTCAAAAATCCTGTAAAGCCGGAATCCCCCTACTTGTGATGTTTCCTCTTAGTAATTTCCCATCACCCAATCCCCACCCTGCGCCTTGGCTACGAATGTCCATTTGTCACTGTTGTATTCCGAATGGAGCTCCCTCCACTCTCCTAGTACAAAACTCCATTATGATAACCCCCTGAATAAAGTCTACCTTAGCGTCTTTAACAAGAGTCCTGAGTATTTTTTTTCTTTAACACTATACACACCAGTAATATATTCTCTGTGTAGCCCTCACCAAGACAAAGTTCTTTAACAGGGTTGGAACAAAATTTCGTTTTTAAAATGTGAGTTTTTGAAATTTGGTGGATCTCATTCCAAATCCTCAATTATATAATTACCAAAAAAATCCACGTTTCAAAGAAACACACTTAATATAAAATTCATGTCACTTATCACAAAGTTAGACAGTCAAGTGCATTAAGGATAAACAAAACAGAAGCAGTATTTAAAAATTGAGATTACATGAAACATTGTGAAGAATCTGTTGTTAATAAACAACACAATGCATACTTTTTTACACACTAAAATGATACATCTGTGCATAATATGATAAAGGTCATAATGTTAAAGACTAAATTCAAGGTTGTCATGTTGAGGGCTTTTAATTAAATTCAAGTGAGATAGCATTGAAAACTGAATTCAGGGGCGCCTGGGTGGCTCAGTCGTTAAGCGTCTGCCTTCGGCTCAGGTCATGATCCCAGGGTCCTTGGATCGAGCCCCGCGTCCTGGGATCGAGCCCCGCGTCCTGGGATCGAGCCCCGCATCAGGCTCCCTGCTCGGCGGGAAGCCTGCTTCTCCCTCTCCCACTCCCCCTGCTTGTGTTCCCTCTCTCGCTGTGTCTCTCTCTGTCAATAAATAAATAAAAATCTTCTTTAAAATAAAAAAAGAAATAGTTAATGGAAAAAGTTAAAAACTCTCATTCTTTATTTCCAATTACTATTCTTTAAGTCTTTCATTGGTACTTTTATGCTTCATATTAATCACTTGTCTTTTGTAAACAGATAAAGAACCCAAATAAAATGAAAAGAACCTCTCCTGTTAATTCAAATATGTAGCAAGGATACGGGTATTAAGTTGATAATTTCAAAGTTGACTATCCAAAATATCCAATAATTATACTTGTCAATAGATTCTGAATCCAATTATTTTAGATAATATCACATTAAAAATTCACAACTGAATTTTTTCACAACTGAAATCAAAAAATTATCCCATTTCAAGGAATTGGAAACAAGAGCCAGAAAACATAGATCAGGGGCACCTGGGTGGCTCAGTCATTAAGCGTCTGCCTTCGGCTCAGGTCATGATCCCAGGGTCCTGGGATCGAGTCCCGCATCGGGCTCCCTGCTCTGTGGGAAGCCTGCTTCTCTCTCTCCCACTCCCCCTGCTTGTGTTCCCTCTCTCACTGTGTCTGTCAAATAAATAAATAAAATCTTTAAAAAAAAAAAAAGAAAACATAGATCATCAATATAATAAAATAACCCTGCCTTCACCCGCAACAATAATAATTTTGTATTTGTAATTGACCTTCTTCCTCTGGATAAAAGTGCACAGGAAACTCCTAATCCTTATGATCTCCAATCTTGTTTATATATATCATCTATCTACTTGGATCCTCATTTAACCTTGCGGGCATATGTTTTCAATATAAAGCTGTAACAAAGGAAAGCTATAATTACCCAATCTCTTCCTTTCAGCTATTGAAATAAGGCGATTTACAGAAATGCAAGACACTATCAACAAAGGGATTTTCCCGTGCTCACAGAGCACAGCTTCCAGGAAGATGCTGGGATAAACATGCTTTCTTGTGGCCAAGCCGCTGCGCCTGGAATCCAAATGGATTGTATGTTTTTCGGAGCCAGGTAGGGGTTACTCATCTAGCCTGTGTTCTGAGAACATGGCTTAAGGGGGAGGAAAATCATAGTATTATCCATAACCTTCTTGAAGATGATCAGAAGGGATTCCATTCAGATACAAATGCTGGTATATCGTCAATGATCTTGACCCCATTACCCAGTGACTGATTATCTGGTGTGTGGATTTTCCAGATTGGTAACTTCCCCTAGGCTTTGATAGCAACAGCTTCATTTGTAGGTGAAGTACGCAGGAGAGCAAAATTCCTTCAAATCAGGTACACAAAACTTCCAGCAACACATTACTTGTAGCATTATAAATACTGTGGACTGAGGGCGCCTGGGTGGCTCAGTCGTTAAGCGTCTGCCTTCGGCTCAGGTCATGATCCCAGGGTCCTGGGATCGAGCCCCGCATAAGGCTCCTTGCTCTGCAGGGAAGCCTGCTTCTCCCTCTCCCACTCCCCCTGCTTGTGTTCCTGCTCTCGCTATCTCTCTCTCTCTGTCAAATAAATAAATAAAATCTTTAAAAAAATAAAAATAAAAAAATTAAACACTGTGGACTGATATTAAAATGGCATCATTGCCTAAGAGGAAACTAGTTTTAGACAGGAGGACTAATCGGACTTCGAATTCATTTAGCAAAGGCTCAGGATCCTGAGGGCTGGACATGGAATATGTGAGCAGGGGTGTGAGAGGTACAAAGAGGTCTGGGAATGTGGTCTTGCCCAGTCTGACCAGACCGCCGCAGTGGACCCCGGGGCAGTCAGGAGGAGGTGTGACAAGGAAGAATCGGAGGTGCAGAGAGACACGGGAAAGGTGGCTGCCAGAGGCGCTCATCTTCCAAGCCCTCCGCTCAGCTTCAGCTTGTCATATCGACCTAAGCTTTGAACGATTTCACCGTATGTTCGCATTTTTCCTGCTTGATAAGAAGCCAAAGGGAAATGTGGGTGGAGGACGGAGCAGGAATTAGAAATGAGTTGTTTCTAGCCCATGTGAGTGTAGGGCAGGAGAGATTGGAAGAGACAAACTATCAGCTGAGCTGCAGTCTTCCCTCCCAGGACCAGGGAGCAGAAAGCCGCACGCCACAGCTCTGGAACAGGGTGCACACACATGGTCTCACTTCCTAGCTGCCTTTCCACATCTCGGAGCTGGCTTGCGGAGTTATAGGGCTAGCACAACCAAGGGCACAAATGCAGATTTCATGAGGACGGTCAAACTGAGTCACTGAACATGTACGTACGGCCTGGCCCAAAGTCCTGTCTTCTAGATACAAACAACTGAGTACAGAAAACGTGTTAGAACTAGACCACAGGCTTTCATAAGGACTTCTCAGGGGTTCCCAAATCTGGCATTATCTCCAAAGTCTGCTTTTTTTTTTTTTTAAAGATTTTATTTATTTATCTGCGAGAGAGAATGGGAAACAGAGAGCATGAGATGGGGAGGATCAGAGGGAGAAGCAGACTCCCCGCCGAGCAGGGAGCCTGATGCGGGACTCGATCCTAGGACTCTAGGATCATGATCTGAGCTGAAGGCAGTTGCTTAACCAACTGAGCCACCCAGGCGCCCCAAAGTCTGCTTTAAACAATACAGATTCCCTAATCCTTAGCCCTAAAACTACTAAATTAGAATTCACAGGTGTCTGGAAGTCTAAGTTTTTTGTTTTTTGTAAACAAACCACCCACGCATTGTTATTGTTGATGATGAACCATGTTTGAGAGCTGTTCTCATTTTTTTTTTTTTTAAAAAAGATTTTATTTATTTGACAGAGAGAGACACAGCGAGAGAGGGAACACAAGCAGGGGGAGCGGGAGAGGGAGAAGCAGGCTCCCCGCAGAGCAGGGAGCCCGATGCGGGACTCGATCCTGGGACTCCAGGATCATGACCCGAGCCAAAGGCAGTCGCTTAACCGACTGAGCCACCCAGGCGCCCGGGAGCTGTTCTCATTTAATCCCCTTTGTAATTTTACCCCAGTATCGGCAGTCCCATTTTACAGACGAGAGAGAGCTGAAGATCAGGACTAGGAATCCACTCGAAGTAACACACTGCTAGTGAAGACCCCTGATTGGCATCAAACCTAGCTTGGTCACCAGAACATCCACTGTATCTATAGCAATGAACTGTATTAGGCACTTCATTGTCTCGGATCCACTAACTACTCACGAAGAGTCAGTTTCCTTGGAAGACTGTGCACGTGCACATTTTGGGAGGCAACCAGTTTTGGATGGTTTTTCTCTCCCCGATCAGAACTCTCTTCTTCCCTGCCGCATTGGGAGCTAACGATGCTCCTTGCCCCCTGAGATCTGCAAGATCCTACATTCTCCCACATGGGAAACCTATCTGATCTAAGCCTTCCACTCTCAGGAACTGGGTGTTTAAGACCAACAGGGGCTGGTGGGAGGAGGTGTAGTCTCCCACGGAGTGTCCCACCCTCTCTCAGCAAAGACCAATTTCATTATCCCCCAAGCCCTTCCAACCGCCTCCCACCCCCTCCATAAAGTTCATGTGTTAAAAGGCTTTCACTTACAAATCTAACTGCTTGTATGAAGTCATTCATTCTATCTTTAAAAAAAAAAAATCTGTAATTGACAATCAGCGCTTCCAGGAATGTGAAATAACCAGGGTGGATACAGTTCCATCCCAAAGCAAAGAAACTATGCTTTTGTTAATCTGTGCAGCTTGATTGTAGCTGAATATACATTCTCCTTTAAACTCCTAAAACTAACAAGAACTTACAGAAAACAAAGGATGGCTGGCACTCCATCGTGGGAATAACTAAGCCAAACGAATAATTCTAACAATGAGAATTTCAGATGATGGAGAGAGGCTTTTATCACGGGCTCCAAACCCCTGCCCCAGGAACAGTTACAGAATGTGCTGTTCGCATCAGATCTGCCTTGCATCTGTCACACGAGGTTCTGGGGAAGACCACGGAGACCAGGGTTAAAAACACAATATTCAGACTTGTTCAGATGTGTTCTCTGCGGAAGGAAAGGAAGAAGTAACAGGAGCTCACTACACATTATGGGGTTCTCGAAAAAGTTCTCAGACTTTTCTTTAGAAGAAATACCTGGGGAGCTTGCTACAAAATTACATTCCCAGCTCCAACTCCCAGAGATGCCAATTCTCCAGTCTGAGTTGGGGCTGGAGATCCTCCACGTTCATCAAGCACCTCAGGTGATTCTTTTTTTTTCTTTTTTAAGATTTTATTTATTTATTTGAGAGAGAGAGAATGAGAGGGGGGAGGTCGGAGGGAGAAGCAGACTCCCTGCCGAGCAGGGAGCCCGATGCGGGACTCGATCCCGGGACTCCAGGATCATGACCTGAGCCGAAGGCAGTCGCTTAACCGACTGAGCCACCCAGGCGCCCTAAAGATTTTATTTATTTATTTGAGAGAATGAGAGAGAGAGAGAGCTTGAGAGGGGGGAGGGTCAGAGGGAGAAGCAGACTCCCTGCCGAGCAGGGAGCCCGATGCGGGACTCGATCCCAGGACTCCAGGATCATGACCTGAGCCGAAGGCAGTCGCTTAACCAACTGAGCTACCCAGGCGCCCCTCAGGTGATTCTGATGCTGGTTTTTTCCTTAACTTTCTAGTTAAAAAATTCTCAAACCTTATGAAAGTCCCAAGAAGAGAACAGTGAACACCAGCAGACCCTTCACCAAGAGCAAGGGTCAGCAAACTCCCTCAGTAAAGGAACAGAGTAAACATTTTCAGCTTTGAAGCTGTGTAGACTCTGCACCCAGCTAGCTACTCAGGTCTGCATTGGGACATCTAGTCCACACAGAAGCAAATGGGTGTGGCTGTCTTCCAGTGAGACTTCACTTATGAACACTGAACTTTAGTTTTCACATCACAAAATTACACTCTTCTTTTGACTTTCCAATGTGTTACCTTTAAAGGTGTAAACGCCATTCTTCGCTCAGAATTGGTACAAAACCAGTCAGGGGGCAAATCCGGCCTCCGTGTCACTTTGCCAACCCCTGAGGAATCCAGGTGTGATCGTACAGCCTAAGCTCTTCAGAGGATGAACTTGAAATTGATGACTTTTCTTTCCCTTTTTTTCTAAGATTTTATTTATTTATTGACACAGAGAGAGCACAGAGGGAGCGGGAAAAGCAGGCTCCCTGTTGAGCAGAGAGCCCAATGTGGGGCTTGATCCCAGGACCCTAGGATCACAACCCGAGCTGAAGGCAGACGCTCAACCGACTGAGCCACCCAGGTGCCCAAAATTGATGACTTTTCATATCCAGACTAATCACACTGCCCATCTTAGGAAAATTGAAAAACTGAATCTATGAGGTTGTTTTCTGACTGACTCTGATGTATTTTCAGATAGAACATTTCACAGCTTCCTATGGCTGATATTTTTGGATGCGCTGTGGGGCGCAGTTCCTCATTTAGAAATCTTCATAGTTCAGTCATTCTCTAATTTTATCACATAAAATAAAGTGTGTGTATGCCCTTCTCCACAACACCAGGGCCTGATTAGCATTTTTTCAGCTTCTTTTTTTTAAATTTTATTTATTTATGAGAGAGAGAGAGCGTACGAGCCGAGGCAGAGGGAGAAGCAGACTCCCCGCTGAGCAAGGAGCCCGACCCGGGGATCGATCTCAGGACCCTGGGATCATGACGTGAGGCCAAGGCAGCCACTTAACCAACTGAGCCACCCAGGTGTCCCCAGCTTCTCTCTTATTTTGAGGACAAATGGGTAAAAAACAGAACAAAACCCTCTGCCTTCCAAATGACTCCAGAAGTCCAGCAAGATGTGAATGGCATTTTGTTATTTGTGAACAAGGGACTGGGGATGCCTTTCTTTGATTTTTTTTTTCCTCCCTGATCTTTGGTTGAAAATCAGCTCCCGCCCAGAGTGTCTGCTTGCATTTCTAGTGCACTGGGTTATTACCAAGTTAAGACAACAGTAATGATACAAATCTGTTACCCGATTACTCCCATTCACAGTCTTCACCTTTAGGGGAATTTCTCCAGTTATGAAACATCGTTTCCTAAGTATGTGAAAGCCAAACAAAAATTCTGGAGGGTAAGGTCCAACTTTGCATCACAGAATCAACAAACACAGTCACGATGAGCTCTGTGTACTTACCTATGAGCACCAAATGCGGTGGGGGGAACCCCACTTGAATTCACTAAGTGCATTCCTGTTTATTAGAATGCCTTCCACTGGACTTATCCAAACATGACCTCACCTCTTAGGGAAAGACCTAGTTATCTGAAGCCTTCAAGCATCTATCACCTCATGACCCACCCCTCCTCCCAACAAAGTTACCCACTTAATGGCAAGAGGATGTGTTCTCTTCTGATGAAGCTGCAGAACACAGAAGTCACAATCCACCACCCCCCCCCCCCAACCATCGCCATCCCCGCATCTGAATGTCAGCTTTGGAGTCACATCCTGAGACCTGGCGCCTGCCTTTCATCTTCCTGCAAGCTCTCCTCCAGCTTCTGAAGAGACCACGTGGCATACCGACTCAGGTGCAGAGGCAGGAAGCTCACAGCGAAGACTTAAAACCCTCCTGTCTGTTGACATATGAGAAGGCCCTGTGTTTCTCATCAGCTGGCTGATTTGTGGACGGCCACATTTCTGGAGGTCCGCCAACTGCCTCACCTGATGGAAAATGCTTATGAACTTATAAATCACCTTTGAATCTACTTTCCCCATAGAAATAAAACAGATTGCTGGCTCCCCCATTGCCGGAAATGTATTTTTAAAAGCTTAGCTGACTGACTTAACAATGTGAGGAGATTACGGACTAAAAATCGTACTTAAAATTCTATTGAAAGAAGACTAGTGAAGTGCTGTTTAGGGCTGGGGGTTCTGGAACATAGGAACAGCAGGTAAAAATAATAGATACCTGTGATTTTGTTTGAGTCACAAAAAATTACAGACTCGAGTTAAACAGTGGACCTATTACATTAGTGCAGTGGTTTTTAAACCTGCCTACAAGCTGGAATCACCCAGGGAGCTTTAAAAAAATCCAATATCCAGGCTGCATCCCACCCCAATTAAATCTGAGTGTCGGGGGGGCGGGGGCAGGTCTTTATATTTTTTAAAGATCCCAGGCAATTCCATTGCGCAGGCTCGGTGGAGAAGCTCTGCACTGCAGAATGGGTTCATCTACTTGGCAGACAGTTTCCCTTCGTCCTCTCTGCCAAAGAGCTTCTTCAGGGCTGGATGCTGGAATAAAAAATAGCTGATCGATTGACTGAGTCACACGCATATATAAAAATACATGCACACATATTTTTATTTATTTAACTTAGGCCCTGGACATACAAAGCATACAAATCAGAAAAACTGAGTGCCTCAGAACTTACATCACCTCTCCAAATCTTTAAAGAACCAAACTCTAAAAAACACACATCAAAGATATTTAAGTCATAAAAAACACACACGCACACACAAACTTTAATCACCTTCAGGAACCATGATCCAATAATATATTTAATAGGTAAGATCTCGTTCATCAATATACAAAAGAAAAAAACAAAAACAACAACCCTCAACTTTAAGACACATGCCCTTAGCAAGAGCACTTAGAGTTAGAATGGTTTATCGGTAGCAGTTTGAGGTAGCATATTTTGTAAAGGAACAGAAGTCTCAGACCTGCTCTGCAGTTTCTCCTGGATGCCAAGGGACAGGCCCTCAGCCTTTGCTCTTGGGAGAGGAGGGTGAATTTGTCCGTATTCACTGCCAAGTCAGCCTGAACTCACTTCCTACCCTCTCGCCATGGCCATGTCTTCAAACACTCCATGTATTGCAGGTTTGGGAAAGGGCGAAAGCATCCCCTTGGTGTGGCGTCATCCCTGGCTGAGGAGCTAATCTTTCTGCTACATGCAATTCTCACTGGCAGGACACACACATACCCAGTGGGAAGGGAAATCTCGCATCGTGGCACTTTGTTTTTAATTGGCTCTAACAATGTAATTAATTAAGAGTGACCAACCCCTCTAAGGCTCTACAGAGTACTATTTCTGAATATCCCCCCCTCCATGATTCTGGCCCTTCAAACGCTCTCCCTTTTTTCTCCCCCTGAGTACAATATTTTGGGGTTATCATTAAGCTTTCTGTAATTTTCCTGGCAGGATGGTGAGCAGGAAAGCTTTAAAAAAAAAAAAAAAATCACATGAAAACAACAACGAAATCCAGGTATAGGAGCCACCCCAAGAACAGACTTCCTTTGTGCCACTGGAAACGACCCACGTGGACAGTTCAGGAACACGGCCTTCTTCTTTTTAAAAAAATGTAAATATTCAGCTCAGCTCTGCATTTTAAACACAAATGTACAGTCGAAACAGGCTAAGGATTAAAGCTGCAAATACGGTCCCAACAACTTCAAACCTTGGTGCAGATCAAATTTTTTGCCCCGGGGGCGCAAGTTTAAAGGGATGTCAAATCCCTAAAGCCCTTTCATCCCAGTATGCTTTCCGTGTGAAACTTCGACACTTGGAAGGAATCAATGTAGAAATGAATAAAAATAGCACATGCCCCAGGCAAAAAAAAGGGCATGAGCTGGGCCTGAGTTGCCAGTTAAGACTCTGTCATTGAGCATCCTATACAATCTGCAAAGGCTGCCGGCCCCGATCCAGGGCCCAGGGCATCACTGAACACACCAGCCACCTGTCAACAGCTGACCCAAAGCCAATGACACAACCGGGCATCAGACTTCAAGTATCCAACGTACTACAAGAGCTGGTCCGCTCAAGGACTCGGGCTGACCCTCAGAGGCCCCCACCACACCCCCACGGCATCCTGTCCTACAAAAGGTGAAGCTGCTTACAGTCACTAAGAGACACACGGAGTGGCAGGTGAGGGGCAAGAGAAATGCTCTCCGAATATACCAGTCTAACAAACACAAATAAATTCTTCAACACTTTGTACAACTAGAAGGTGCGCGAGCTGGTATTCAAGCCATCCCTTTAAATTCTTTCGTCCCCTCTCTGTTATCAAACAGGAAAATGGTTCCATTGGGTTAACAGTGTCACTTTAAAATGCCATAAATTAAATAAGTTAGTTCACATTTTTTCTTCCCCCAGCACTTAAGTTACAGTGAGTCCCTAATGTGCTTTTGCAGTCTGCATTAACAGCTCCAGATCTCTCCGGCGGACAACGCTGGCTCGGGGACAACCGTATTCATCCAGCTGCAAAGGTAGGAATTGTTCGAGCAGCCCAAGGCCCTGGCCAGCAGGACTGGTAAACAGCTTAGCCCATGATGGTTTAAACTTTCCGCTGAATCCCAAAAATATTGTACTCCCTTAAAAAAAAAAAAAAAAAAAAAAAGTGCAATTTGTCCATCTACTCATTCCAGGCAAGACAATGCAGGAGGTGAGTCGGAGGTGAGCAAAACAAAGATAGCTATGAAACAGAAAAGCTACACTTCCTTACGTCAATGAACTCTGACCACCCACCTCTTGCCCCAAATAACAAACCACATCCCCAAACGCTTCCTAATGTCTCCTTATTTAAAAATTATCTTAATGATACCCACTCCAGCAAAATAAGCTCACGAAGACAGGCCAGAGGCTATAGTCCACCCTAAAAATGCGTCTGTGGCTGGACTCATAAGAACTTCAAGGAATAATACAAATACAAACCTTTGTTATAAAGATGAGCTGGTTTGGCTAATCCCAGAGGTACTAATGAATCGGAAATATTTAAATGCTTTATTTCTCCTCTTGTGCTCAACAGAACAATTGACCTGTATGTAAAAGTGAGAAAATTGGAGGGAATTTCAATAAATCAGCATGTATTGAGTACCTTTCTGAACTTAATATAGCATAGAAATACTAGATAAAAGCAGAACTAAAAACAAACGGGGGGTGGGGGGAGCTCAGATGCTTTTCACTTCCCTGCTGTTACAAGTTCAGGCTCCCCAGCCCCACCCAGGATAGATGTTCTACCTATTCATGTCCTATTATCTACTTACAAAATAAATGAATAAACACCAATTTTAAAAAGAAATACAATCTGCGCCCCATGGTTTGGTTTAAATGCCATGTTTATTATGCAGCATATCAACACATATACTTAAATCTGTTTGTGGATTTTCTCTTCTCCTGATCTCTCTCTCTCTCTCCTCTTCCAATGCTATGCTGGCTTAATTACTATGGCCTTGTGATTTATTTTAGTATATTATAAAACAAGCCCCTTGTATTATTTTAAGTTGTTTACAAAGATTTTATTACTCTCCCACATTTATTCTTCTACTATCCTTTTCTTCAACTTTTATATAACCATTAGTATTCATTTTCTTAATGTGGGTCTTGACATGTTGATGTCATTCTAAAGCAGGGGTGATCATTCAGAGTCAGAACAGAGGTCCGACCACAGCAACCTTACAGGCCTGACCCTCTTCAGGCTCGTCCCATGAGATCACTTACAGGTCCCCAGGGACCTGCACACCCCAACAATCCTAGTTCTCTAGAAGACATTGGTAGTTGCTCCATAACCTCTTAACACTTAGTTAAGATACAACATACAGGGGCGCCTGGGTGGCTCAGTCAGTTAAGCCTTCGACTCAGGTTATGATCCCAGGGTCCTGGGACTGAGTCCCATGTTGGGCTCCCTGCTCAGTGAAGAGTCTGCTTCTCCCTCTCCCTCTATAGCTCCCCCTGCTTATGCTCTCTCTCTCTCAAATAAATAAATAAAATCTTAAGAAAAAAAAAAGATACAACATACATACAGAAAAATATCACTAAGTGTATAGCATATTGAATTTCTGCACACTAAACGTACTCATGTAACCAGCCCAGATGAAGAAACAGAACACTACCCATATCTTAAAAGCCTTCCTTCAGTCCCCTTTCCAGAAACAACCTAGTGACTTTTTAATGAGTTGGTTTTAACTCTTAAATCTATAGGGTATCTTACAGGACTGCCGTGTTATCCTAAAAATTTATGGTGAGCTGTATGCCCAGGATTGGTTTCAGTGAACTGAGTACATGTTTTCACCATTAGGAAAAATCTTTAAATCCTTAAAGAAAATTGAGGCCTTGGAAAGGAATTCCCTAGAAGCATCTCAAAGCAGAAGACAGAGCTTTACCTGCACACTGAATATTACGCTCAAATAATTCAATGACTTTACGGGACTCACTGAAATCTGGTTCTGTCATATGTAAAGAGCGTCAAAAGTCATCAGATGACTGAAGATGCATTCAAAAACTAGACAGGACCTCACTCCCCAGGAAGCTTATGCCCTTCCCTTAGTTGCTTCATTAAATATCTGCTTGTGAGTCAGCATCTGCAGCACATCCAAGGGAGGCAGGGAGGAGCCTGAATTCATCTCCTTGCCTCTAGGAGGCGGGGTCTAACCAATCTCCAAAAAGAAAGGCTTTGCTTATGTGCATGCTTCTTCAGAGACCAACAAAACAAACTGCATCAGGCCAGGGCTCTTAAAAGAGAGACCAGATACCTGTCCACTTAAAACTCAGTGGACGGGGGCGCCCGGGTGGCTCAGTCGTTAAACATCTGCCTTCGGCCCAGGCCATGATCCCAGGGTCCTGGGATTGAGTCCCACAGCGGGTTCCCTGCTCAGCAGGGAGCCTGCCGCTCCCCCCTGCTTGCACTCTATCTCTCTGTCAAATAAATAAATAAAATCTTTAAAAATAATAATAATAATAAAAATAAAATAAAACTCAGTGGACTTTCCAGTCACTTCCATGTGAGCTAGGTGGTGAATTCACAGCACAATGCTGTCTTATCAGTAGAAGAGATGGCCACAAAGGTCAAATTGTGTATAAAATTGCTTTAAACTGGAAATGAACCTTCTGAGTGAGTTAGGTGCAATGTAATCGAACAACTACTAAAAAGTGGGCAGAAAGGTTCCAAAATACCGAGCAACTCCCCTTATAAGAGGTTTCACACCATTTGCAAACTCTGCTCACATCCAGGCTCTCACTGAGCAATACTATGCATTTTGGACCACATGGGCGTCAATCTGAGACAGGAAAGGAATGACCACCTTTCAACAGCCCTAAATGCCCACACTGTAAAAGGGTGGAAAGACAAACCAAAGCTCGGAGTTAACCAGGTGTCACCTGTTCAGATGGCCTGTCCCCTCTTGCAGAGCAAGCGTCACCTACCTTGGAGGGATGCCTGTTCTCAAATACTCTTCCATGCGACTGATATCGGCAGGAGAGAAAATCTTTTTTTCCGTTAACCGGAAGGGAACGCTGCAGGCATCCACAATAAGGAGGAGGATGCCCGCATCTTGGATGGTAAAGTCGGTGCCATTGACCTGAGAACAGAGAAACACGTCTTCTGCTGTCATCACCCCATTCATATCTCCAAGATGCCTCATCTTTGATGAGTCCAAG
Organism: Mirounga leonina; assembly: GCF_011800145.1. Classification (NCBI taxonomy): domain Eukaryota; kingdom Metazoa; phylum Chordata; class Mammalia; order Carnivora; family Phocidae; genus Mirounga; species Mirounga leonina. The sequence goes on along the minus strand of NW_023270615.1, from coordinate 7,520,485 downwards.
CCCTTCCCTCGGTCTTCTAAACCCATGAATCAAATTCTATTTCCAGGATTCAAACTGCATCATCCAGTGACTCTTTCTCCGCCAACACCTGAAACCCTGCCAGTGTTCTAGATTGTGCCTTTGATTGGTCTTTACTGGTTGGATTGGATGCTCTGAGCAAGGTACGGCAGCTCACACTCAGATGAGCAGCGTGACTCTTGCTGCCGGCGGAAGAACTTCATGCCTACCCCCACTCTCTCACTGGGGTCAAAGCTTCTAAACTCAGTGATCAGGCACCAGGCTCTGTACCACAGTTCCCATAGCTCACTTACGGTCACACTGGTTCAGAGAAAAATATCATGCCTTCCCCGACACAGAAACCCCCCAGCAGAGTTTAGGTTTGCAACACCAGAAGAGCTAGACGGCCTCATCTCCTTTGTCCCACCCATAGCTCTCCTTTAAAATCAAAATGGAGGGGCGCCTGAGTGGCTCAGTCGTTAAGTGTCTGCCTTCGGCTCAGGTCATGATCCCAGGGTCCTGGGATCGAGCCCCGCATCGGGCTCCCTGCTCGGCGGGAGGCCTGCTTCTCCCTCTCCTACTCCCCCTGCTTGTGTTCCCTCTCTCACTGTGTCTCTATCAGTCAAATACATAAATAAAATCTTTTTAAAAATCAAATAAATAAATAAATAAATAAATAAAATCAAAATGGAAAAGTGGTCATTTCATCAGGATATAAGCCACAAGGTATTAATAGATTTTGTTCACAATTATTGTGAGCTGAAATTTCCAGTAGTCCTCTTTAAATTACATTAGTGGTTTGAGACCTCTTCAAGAAAAAGGAACTCTAGACACATCCAAATATCATTAATTTGTCAGCCAAAATAGAAGGAAAAAAGACTTGCTGGATTAAAAAATAATTGAACACCAATTTAAGCCATAGGCAATGTTCCTATTTTTAAATGTGTAAAATTGGGGCACCTGGTGGGCTCAGAGGAGCGTGCAGCTCTTGATCTCGGGGTCCTGAGTTTAAGCCCTGCACTGAACATAGAGGTTACTTAAATAAATAAATAAAAACTAAAAAAAAAAAAAAAAAAAAAAGGTTTATCTTGAAAAAAAATAAAATGTGTAAAATTATAAACTATGCTAAAGCTAACAAAGGAGAAATGCCATCACCACTACATTTGTCCATGTTTGGGGAAATTTTATTTAAATTTTATTTCTTTTTTTTTAAGATTTTATTTATTTATTTGAGAGAAAGAGAGAACAAGCGCTAAGGGCAGAAGGACAAGCAGATTCCACACTGAGCACAGAGCCCAACACAGGACTCAATCCCAGGACCCCAAGATCATGACCCAAGCCGAAGTCAAACACCCAATCGACTGAGCCACCCAGGTGCCCCTAAATTTTATTTCTAATCGCTACTGGTCTCACAGGAATCGAATGATTTTTTTTGGCTATGTTTATATTGCTCTAATCCAGAGAACAATTCTGGAAATCCTTGAGGTAAAGTACCACTTTATATTTGGGAAGACTAGAAGTGATTCTCTTATTTTAAAAAATCTGAATGCTTAAAATTGAGATACATTTGAGAAAAAATATATAATGATCCTCAACACACTTAAACTGTCCTCTTGAAAAGAACCCCTTAAAACCTGTTACTTAAAGACAACACAAAAGTGTCCATAAAGACTTAAGAAACACCATGTCCTAGCAAAGATTCTTCAGGCAATGCTTGGGTAAAGTATCAGAGGTAAATATGACAAAACACAATACTGTAATTTTTCTGGGGTCCTGAGCAACCCCGTGTGTAGCAATGGAATTAAAAAAACTGTCTTCAGGGCACCTGGGTGGCTCAGTCGTTAAGCGGCTGCCTTCGGCTCAGGTCATGATCCCAGGGTCCTGGGATCGAGCCCCACATCGGGCTCCCTGCTCAGCGGGAAGCCTGCTTCTCCCTCTCCCGCTCCCCCTGTGAGAGGAGGTGTTCCTCTCTCGCTGTGTCTTTCTCTGTCAAATAAATAAATAAATAAAATCTTTTAAAAAATATATATATATATAAAAACTGTCTTCAGACCCTGGAGCAGAGCCCGCCTGAGATTTTTTGGGCAAAACAGTATCTTCTTGAATTGTTTAGTGGACTTAGTGGAGCAGAGCTACTCAGCACCCACTTGCTTCCCTTCTGCAACTAACTCTCACCAGATACCATGACAACAAGGCTGGGATCAGGTTCTCCACGCAGCTGACTGCACTGAGATGCTGAGCTAACAAATTTTACGCCAAAAAAAATTACATCATGAACATGCTACAAAATGAACAGTTGCTAACAGAGGGCAATAGGCGTACATATATAGTTGGGAATCTTTGAGCTACATTTAAAAAGAGATAGTCTGTCTTTCTTTTTAATTTTTTTGTGTGAGGTCACAATATCCATCTGCTTAACAAATTTTAAGGGTACAATACATAATTACTGACTACAGGGACTATGTCATACAGCAGATCTGGAGAGCTTATTTATCTCACCTGAAACTACATGTCTGTTGATCAATAACATCCCATTTCACCCTCCCCTCCCCAAGTAGGGATATTCTTAATTCAGAGTTCAATCCTGGAGATGGACGGTGGTGATGCTTGCATACCATATGAATGTACTTCACACCACTGAACTATACACTTAAAAATGGTTAAGACAGGGCGCCTGGGTGGCTCAGTTGGTTAAGCGACTGCCTTCGGCTCAGGTCATGATCCTGGAGTCCCGGGATCGAGTCCCGCATCGGGCTCCCTGCTCGGCGGGGAGTCTGCTTCTCCCTCTGACCCTCCTCCCTCTCATGCTCTCTGTCTCTCATTCTCTCTCTCTCAAATAAATAAATGAAATCTTAAAAAAAAAAAAAAATGGTTAAGACAATGAATTTTATGTGATGTATATTTTAACACAATAAAAGAAATTGGGAAAGAGAAAAAAAGAGTAAGATATAATTTTGTCCACATACATGTGGATTTGTGATTGTGTTGCTCACTACTTTAAAAAACTGAGCTCCTATGGTTGGAGGATGCATCAAACAGGTGTAGGGGATTAAGAGATACAGATTTTTCCAGTATATATATGTATAAATACATAAGTAAAAAAAAAAAAAAAAAAAAGTAAGTCACAGGGAGGAAAAGTACGGCATAGGGAATAGAGTCAGTAATATTGTAATAACTTTGTATGGTGACAGATGGTGATTACACTTACCACGGTGAACATTTCATAATGTACATAGATGTCAAATCACTATGTGGTACTCCTGAAGCTAATACAATATTGTATGTCAGCTATACTTCAGTTACAAAAAAATGAGCTCCTTAAAGAGACCACGTGAGGGGCGCCTGGGTGGCTCAGTGGGTTAAGTGTTGGGGTCCTGGGATCGAGCCCCGCATCGGGCTCCCTGCTCAGCGGGGAGCCTGCTTCTCCCTCTCCCACTCCCTCTGCTTGCGCTCTCTCCCTCTCTCTCAAATAAATAAATAAAACCTATAAAAAATAAAAATAAAGAAACCACATGAGGCTAGGACCAGGCCCTGGCTAGATATTAGTTAGATGTCTAGATACCTGCCACCCCGAGAGCTCATTATACAGTGGCACTCTGGTTAACCTGATTTTGGACAGACCTCAAGCCAAGAGCTGGTTACCACTGGCTAGCTTGGCTCTTCACCCAAATTCTATGTGTTGACAATGAGGCTCAGGCCTATACTTCCAGAAACCCGCTTAGAACAGAGGACTAATACTTGGTGAACCAATTTTTAACATTCACCTCAAAGTCATCAATAAACACAATCCAGTGAGAAAAAAGACTTAATACATTTAACGTACTTAAAAACGCAAATGTTGGGCACCTGGGTGGCTCAGTCGGTTAAGCGAGACTGCCTTCAGCTCAGGTCATGATCCCACGGTCCTGGGATCGAGCCCCACATCAGGCTCCTTGCTCCGCGGGGAGCCTGCTTCTCCCTCTCCCACTCCCCCTTGCTTGTGTTCCCTCTCTCGCTATGTCTCTCTCTGTCAAATAAATAAACAAAATCTTTAAAAAAAAAAAAAACGCAAATGTTTAGGAGGTAGTTATACCTCTATTATATTGCTTGCCACCAAGTGGCTGTTGCCAGAGATAATTCATGTCACCGGGGTAAAACATAAAAAGTGAGAAGCTGAGGCAGGGTACGCGCCGGATGATACTTACAGAGATAATAGACAGGTCTCCACGCTGAGTCTCTGCTTTACTGGGTGACTGGAATTGCACAGGGAGGTAGCTTTTATGAGGATCACTAGTAAACACCACCTAAACAGGGAAGAAGTTCCATTTATCTGTCAACCACCTCTTCCTTCAAAAGGGCCTCAAAATCAACTCAATTATATCAAACCCAATGATGTTTTTTCTCCCCTGTGAACTTTTTGTACAGATTGAATGGCCTGGATTTCCATCTTTTGATCCGGATTTAATATAAGAAATGTATGTTCCTCATTTTCTGGAATAATCCCAGTCTCAAATAATTGTAATCTTGTTCAGAAAATCAGTTCTGCAAATGACTAAGTAAATGTGCTTTACACTTAGACGTTTGTCCTTTTCAGACCAGCTATCTTAAATTGGGACTCAGTCACTCCAGAACTGAGAGAAGTAAAGGTGACAGGCATTACACTGTTCAAAAGTGCATCACCAGGCTAATCTTCTACCTGACTTGCAACGTGTCCCATAAGTGAAGCCACACCTTATATCCAGGCCCCTAACCTCCCTGTTCTATTGCCTTCTGCAGCTATCGCTTTCCCACAAGTGCTTCATCTCCTTTCCCGCCACTGTGCCTTTGCAGATGCTGTTCCCTCCCCCAGAATGCCCTTCCTTGTTTCCTTCCACTCCTTGAAATCACTCCCAGCCTCCAGATCCCACCTTGCACCTCCTCCCTAAAGGCTTTCTTCTCATTCAAAAGCAGGCCGAACTCTCTCACAATTCAGCACTTAAAGTATATATTCCTGATGAATGCATGTCAACAACTTCATTCCAAGGGCAAACAATCATCATGATACTCAACATTCAGAAGCTCAGGTTTGGAGGCAAAAACCTGTGTGAATTTTCCTACTTACTCCTCATGTACGTGTGTTTCTTTCTGATATTCAAAACAAACTCATTCTCCAAATTTCCAAGTAAAAGTGAGGTTCCCAAATGCTTCAAGTACTTTGCAACAGTACCAAGTCAGTAATCGATACATTTTTTAAAAAATAAATTCTAATCGGGCGCCTGGGTGGCTCAGACGGTTGAGCGTCTGCCTTCGGCTCAGGTCATGATCCCAGCGTCCTGGGATCGAGTCCCACATTGGGCTCCCTGCTCCTTGGGAGCCTGCTTCTCCCTCTGCCTCTCTCTCTCTCTCTGTCTCTCATGAATAAATAAATAAAATCTTTAAAAAATAAATAAATAAATAAAATAAAATAAAAATAAATTCTAATCAATGTTTCAAGCACAGACAAAAAAACAAGGAATGCTAAACATTAATGTATGGAACCATTTAGAAGGATAGGCTTAGGGTATTTCCAATGATGATTATTTTTATAAATTATTATGTTGCGATTGTTATAATAAATTATATAATATTTTCTGTAACGAAGGACGTTAACAAATTCAGCTTGAGATTTAGGCTGGAGAACTTACTTCCCCACAAAGATTATCTAAAAATATCACTTTAGGGACGCCTGGGTGGCCAAGTCAGTTAAGCATCTGACTCTTGATTTCAGCTCAGGTCATGATCTCAAGGGTTGTGTCATCGAGCCCGGCATAACGGGGCTCTGCGCTGGGCATGGAGCCTGCTTAAGATTTTCTCTCTCCCTCTCCCTCTGTCCCTGCCCCCCAGAAAATAAAAATTAAAATAAAATAAAAAATAAATAAAATGTCACTTTAATAGTTAAGATATTACATGGTACAGGCAAGGATCTATATAAACTTCTTCATGTACATGGTTGGCTTGGTTGATGGGTTGGTTGGTGAGTTGGGTGGCTGGCTGGTAGGTTGGTAGGTGGGTTGGTGGGCTGGTTTTAGCTGAGGTGGAGAATAGAAGTGGTACAGGGATATGAAAGATTCAAACTGTGGATAGTGAATTGCCTTTGAAAAAATACTCCTATATGATAACAGGAAGAATAAATCCATGTTCCTCTCTCAGACCTTACTGCTACCAATAGGCAAAAACAAATGAGAAACATTTTTGATTCAGCAGAACTAGGGTGGGACCAAGAATTCTAATATTTTACAAGTTCCCAAGTGATGCTGATACTTTAAGAACCATTTCCCTTGGGTGCCTGGGTGGCTCAGACGGTTAAGCGTCTGCCTTCGGCTCGGGTCATGATCCCGGGGTCCTGGGATTGAGTCCCACATCGGGCTCCCTGCTGAGCTGGGAGCCTGCTTCTCCCTCTGTCTCTGCCCCTCCCCTGCTTGTACACTCTCTCTGTCAAAAATAAATAAAATCTTTAAAAAAAAAGAACCATTTCCCTTAACCTATATTTATCTGTGTAAAGGTTAAGTATTAATTAGAGCAATATTAACTCTATACTTCTTTTTCACTTGGAGCTGGTCTGACTTCCTTTGAAAACCCCATGCACAACTTGAGCTCATATTTTGGATTTACTTTCATTGCCATGTTTTCTCAAGATCCAGAGGGAGACCTCGTAATTAAGAAGGAGAAGAATTTTACTTCTAGCCAAAGTTAGTTTGTACTTTTAATTACAGGTAAATGTAATAGCACATGCTTCAAAATTAACAGTAGCTTTCCACCTTAAAAAAAGGGGGGGGGGGACAATTTTCATATGAGTTGCATTTTTTTTTAAGATTTATTTATTTATTTTAGTGGAGGAGGGGCAGAGGCAGAGGGAGAGAGAATCTCAAGCAGACTCCATGCTTAGCACAAAGCTCAATGTGGGGCTGGATCCCACAACCCTGAGATCGTGACCTGAGCCAAAATTAAAAGTCAGACACTTAACTGACTGAGCCACCCAGGTGCCCCATATATGAGTTGCATTTTTGGAAGAGAAATTTTATAGTCCTCAATAAAAGTATTTTTCTACATGACTGACATGTAAATCCAATAGCAATATTGTAACAGAATCACATCTGAGGGGGGTAGGGGGAAGATGAGGACCAAAAAGTCTACAGTCATCCAGGGTAAACGGATGTATCACAGGGTAAAATATTTCTATTATGAATTTGGACTAGTTTGCTTCTTAGGATTATCACATTCTAGAATGGGCCAAAATTCAGGAGAAATCATGCAGTATTTATAACTTGGCAAGACCGATGTTTCAAAGAAAAATGTGCCTATTGCCAAAATAAAGAAACAAACAAAAACTGCTTTTTGATTCTTTTCCACCCACAGCCTACTCTTCCTCCTTGTTTACCTGGCGGGTCCCGCAGCCTTGACAGAGCCTGGTGAGCATGGAGGGCATGCGCTTGAGTGCTGATGGCTTCCTGTAATACTGGGGATATGCTTTGGCCATGCAGTTACTGATATCTTTTGAGTCTGTTGCTGCCTGGATCTTGACTCTTTCACATCCCTGAGATGAACAGTAACTGTGGCCATCCCTGTAGCTTTTGGCTTTGAGATACAAAAACAGCAACCTGAGCGGAACACAAACCAATCCATGGGATGTTAGACAGACTCTCACAAACTCACAAAAATTCCTCACATTGGCTCACGGCCCCCAAAGGGCTATTCCTCTAATAAAGTAACTTTTCCTTAAAAGAAAATAAATTACAAAACTAATGAAGTCGTTTCTCCTTCCTTTCTATCCTCCTAGGGCCCTAAGTCAAATGCAACACTAGTTTCAGAAAATATTTTGATGACTCGATTCAGTTATTCTGGAACATATCAAAGTTAATTTCTGGAGTGAAATAGTTCAATAGGTAATTTGGGAGGACGGACTTTGGTTTGGTTCAAAACTTCCTTGGAAAATTTTAGACTTGTGTTGCGTTTAGGATTTCATAACTTAGTGTGGTGGTTTTTTGTTTTTTTCTTCTTTTGGTTTATAAATCATTTTGGTTTAAGGCATAAATTTGAAATAAATAAAAATAGCAACTGTGACTTGCTTGGCTAAGGCCAAGATATGGTCTCCCATCAATTCCTGTGATGATTACTAAGAGCAGATGGGCCTGAGGTCCTTCTGTCTGTACTTCGGCCAAAATCAAGGGAAAGGAATAGACCCGCCCACTCAGAATTATCCTCCTGCTGCCAAGATGAATGGAAAAGTAACTTCCAGGCAACAGTCCAACGTCTGTCAGCAAACCTAGTCTTTCTGAACCAAAGGAAGTCAAGATTGTAAAGCATTTGATCAAATGTGATTGATTACTGGAGATCATGAATTCATATTTTAATATGAAGTCAGTGAACAATGAAAAGTTGCAGTTATGAGGTAAAAACCAGCCACTGGCCCAATATCAGTACTTTTAACATATATACATAAGGAATGAAAGGGGCCTAATTAAAAGTCATCAAAATGAATAGAATTAAAAAAGAATTAGAACCTCGAAGGCTGAGGGATTCTAAAAATGTCGGGATGGAAAAAAATATTTCCCAGCTAATCATTCATTTGTGATCCCTAGACCATCCTCACAAATTGGGGTGCTCCATTTATTTTTGTGGAAAATCAACAGGGAATGTGGAAGTTCTCTCATCTGTAGAATAAATGTCCAAATAGGTTGTTTTAAGTCTTACTGAAAATCAGCAACAATTACGATAAGAAAAGACTTAAGCTCGTCACACAGGCTGCTGGAGGGGCCCTGGAGGGCAAATGAGCTACATCTTCTTCAAAAAACTAACAAGACACTTAACTGAACCCCAACCTCATGCCCCTTCTCCCCATTCTGAACTTTCTTCTTTCCCCCAAACATGCCATGCTGCGTTCTTCCATGCCTCCATGCACCTATCCGCACTGCTCCTGGGGACACCTGACCCCTCTCTTTTTCCATCTCCTCCTACTCATTCCTCAGGAGTTAGCCCCAATGTCACCCTCTTGGGATGTCACTGGTCATCCTATGCTGGGCTTCTGGGTGACCTCAGAAGGCACACTGAATATCGCACTATAGGAATTACAGCATTTAAACCTCTAGCTCGCTAATGACTTGCTTTACGGGCCCATGTCCTTCAGTGGACTGTGAAAAATGGGTCTTATTCACATGAGTATCTTTACAGTACCTAGACAATGGCATGTGATAGGAATGTCAGCTTAAGGAATGGATACTGAAGGAGCATGCTACTTGCTGGAAGAGTACAGGAGATCAAGCCTACCATAGCCCAAAGGCTGAGAGACTGTAACTGGATAAAGGCAGACAAAGCCAACAGGACCCGGGTGAACAGGATTAGAATTAAAAAGTGGAAAGATGCAGCCTAGAGAAAGTTGAAAGCAAATACGCCATGGTTATACAGTGGTTTGGTTTGGTTGTTTTTTTAAACTCAAGGTCAGCTTGAGAGATCACCTTAAAGGAAGAAGAAAATGAGCTTTTCCTGAAATATGAATTCTTTCCCATGTAAATAATCATCTTGACGGTTGTCATAGAAAAAAAAAATTATTTTAATTTTCAATTGGGCCTACTGGTTCTTCATTGACAAGGGTAATTTCTCTCTCCCAATTGCGTTAATAGGTATATGCAAACATCTTCATTTGATTCCTGCCGCCAACTATAATTACGAGTCCTTCTACTTCTCTAAACCTCTAATAGTGATGAGCAGAGAATTACCCACATCAGCTGCTTTCCTAAATAGCCGTCCCATCACAACCTATTCTTAGTTAGGCTGAAGAACTAGTAATTTCACCATTAAAGAAAAATAGCAATAATTCTCATTCACTGGTTGCACCCAATTACCCCGTGCTGGAGTCAAAATAGAATTTCCTCTCAGACTGCTTCCTCTGCAATTCTTCCAGTGAATGCACAGGCTCATATTCTTCCATTTTGGATAACGAGCCATTATGGCGCTGTAAAAAGCCAAAGGTAACCTGAAAACTTGTGTTTGATGGATAGCAGAGGCCAAGTCGAATCCAGTCATTCCTGTAAAGGAGAGACAATAAAACAATGAATTCACACTTGAGCCTATGTATCTTGCGTACTACAGCATATGTAAATTTCAGCCACGATTTCTCTCCTCCTTAAATTTCCGATGCGTATTGATTGAGCCACTAACAATGGAAGTTCTGTACCGCGACATACTAGCAAATCGCCTGCCTCTGTACGTTCCCCAAACTTCTCTTATCAATATATTTACGACAATTGTCTCGCTTACAAAAATGTCTTGGTCTCAACAGGACTTAAGGGAATGTGAATAGAAGTTGGATAAATGTACTTAGACACTGCAAGAGGATAAGAAAATTAAGTGAGATGACTGGGAATGGGATGTATGAAAATGGAAGAAACACTAACGGCCTCACAGTGGGAGTGGAGTTTACACTGGTAAAATCTTTCCAAAGAGTTTTTTTTAATTTTACTTACTTTTTTTTTTTTTAAGTAATCCCTACACCCAATGGGGGACTCAAACTCACAACCCTGAGATGAGGAGTCACATGCTCCACAGACTGAGCCAGCCAGGTGCCCCTCCAAAGAATTTTTTTTGTTCATAAATGTATTTTTTTCCTTTATGATTGCATTAGGATAAAAACTTAGTGGTAAAACTGCTGGATATAAAGGCATATGTATTTTATTTATTTATTTATTTAACAGAGAGAGAGAGAGAGAGAGCACAAGTAGGCAGAGCGGCAGGCAGAGGGAGAGGGAGAAGCAGGCTCTCCGCCGAGCAGGAAGCCTGATGTGGGGCTCGATATCAGGACCCCGGGATCATGACCTGAGCCGAAGGCAGATGCTTATTAATCAACTGAGCCACCCAGGTGCCCCAAGACATATGTATTTTGAAAGCTTTTGATGCATATTACCAAATTGCTGTGGTGTTTTTTTTTTTCTTATGTAATATCCTGTCTTTAGATACAAAATCAACACTTTCTGAAACCATTAAAAATATTTCCCCTTTTTTAATCATTTGCTGATTGAAGGCATTTTCTAAGTTGTGGTAAAATATCCATAACCAAAAATTTATCTTTTTATCCACTTTTAACTCCACGGTTCAGTGGCATTAAGTACATTCACGAGGTTCTACACTTACCACCACCCTTCCAAAGAATATTTAAACAACAGGTAACAAGGCCTTAAAATTATTCATGCAGATTTTACCAGTAATCCCACTAAAGAATAACTAGTAACAAAGACCAGGAAAGATGCTTTACACAGTATCATTTATAATAGCAAAAAGGGGGTGTAGAGGGGCTGGCAGAAGAAAAACAAGGTATGTGCTCATGGAGGAAGGGAGTAGTCAAGTAAATTTTGGTATATCTATATGCTCCGAATACACATACGGGTGGAGAGAGACAGGAGAATAATACGTTTCTAATGCCTCACTCTGATTAGAAGAATTATAGTTATTTCCATTTTCTTTGTTTTTCTCTATTCTCCTTATTTTATTTAATGAATAAGCACAGCTCTTATTGTTTTTAAAGTGTTATTTGTAGAAATGGCACTGTGACAAGATCTATGACCTCTCCATAATCACACTAAATTTGGGGGGGGAAATTGTCCTTCTCTTCCTCTTGCCTCTGACCATGATGTAATTTTTATAAACTTTCAGCTACTTAAGCCAGGAAAGTCTGACTGAACTTCCAAAGCCCATGCGGATTTTTGAAACTTCTGGGTTCAGCCTCGTTTCACTTTAAAAGATTTCTACTCACTCAGTACTTTTCCAAAAGTTACGTGTGATCTTTACAGAACCCTGTATACCATTTGGTTGTAATCTCTCGCCTCAAATTCATACCCTGCCGGATAGAAGTCTCTGAATTACTGATCACTCTGACATTTCTCCTCGGTCCTCTCTGACCATCACTGTTTCTTTCACTGCCTTCTCTGCGGCTCATTCCTGGGACTGGTCATATTGGACTGGCTTTTGGAAACCTCACCCTGGACACAATGTGAACTAAGGATTGGAGGTGGGGAGATCACGTAGGATCCAGGAGAGAGATGATAACGGTCTGAACTCAGCCACAAGCAGTAGAGGTGGAAAGAAGTGGAGAGACTTGAACACCGTTAAGGAGATAGGACCAACAGGCTTTGGTCGCTGATGGGATGGGATGAAGGAGAAGAAGAGTCAGTGATGAGTCTTGGGATTTTTGCCTTGGTTGACTCAGTAGGCAGGGTTGCGATTCTCTAGCAAAGGCACAGAGAAATAGCAGTTAATGTTAGAGGAAAACAGTCATGGTCCGGTTTAGAGCAGGTGCTGGGGCCCTAACATCGCAGAAGGGCAACCACTGATATTCACAGCTCCTTGGAAGTGACCTACGTAGAGCTGAATTCCTACATGTTCTAGGCCCACCTCTGTTCATTTCAAGTGGGTGTTTTAAGAGAGCTGTGACAAGTCAGAGCATTAGGACCAGCCAGGGGAACAGGCCGTTTCAATTTTTCCAATACCTATCTGAGCAGTCTCATGGAGTCCCCAGCGTTCACCATCACACCCAACTAGACTGGTTACCATGGCCTTTCGAAATTGTCCCATTCCTCCTTTCCAGCATCATCTGTCACTTCCCCTGACGCACCCCATGCTCCCATCACACTAAATCCATCCGTCCCTGAGCAGAACCAGCCCTTTCTCAATGGTATTGCTTTTCCAACAAGACTGGTCCCTCAGTATCACTTCCTCCTTGCAGCCTGGCTCAGCCCCCGGAGGCAGCATTATTGCTCTATCCTTTTTCCACTAAAAATAGCACTGGTTTGGGTGCCTGGGTGGCTCAGATGGTTAAGCGTCTGCCTTCAGCTCAGGTCATGATCCCAGGGTCCTGGGATCGAGTCCCGCATCGGGCTCCCTGCTCCTTGGGAGCCTGCTTCTTTCTCTCTCTCTCTCTCTCTCTCTCTGTCTCTGTCTCTCATGAATAAGTAAATAAAAATCTAAAAAAAAAAAAAAAAAAAAAAAAAAGCACTGGTTTGTCAATGTACTTAAAATTTTTTCTACCTGGGTAATAGGCACTCCCGAAAGACAAGTCCTTTTCTCGTTCATCTTTAGATCAGCGGGCACACAGAAAACACTTGAATAAATTAATGTAAAAATAGAGCCTTTGATTGAAAGTAGTATTATTAGGACAGACAACTGAAATCAAGAAGGGACAGAAAGATGCTTTCCGGCAGGCGTGGTAAGTGCCTGGCATTCACGCCCTGATTCTTCTCCCTCTTGCCTGTAGCTGACATTACTTATCAATCACACCGCTCTCTTCTGTCAGGTCTAAACTGGGCCTCGAAAATTTTTTCATTTTCTAGATAACCCAAGTGCTCAGCTGGAATGCCAGATAAAACTTCTTCCCTTCCCAGCTATGGGGAATTAAAGCCCTCGACAGACTATAGTAAAGGCTCTTGTTAAGTGGCTTTCTGCACACAATACCTCGACCACAGACAAAAAGAAATGTTTTTTAGGGGCGCCTGGGTGGCTCAGTCGGTTAAGCGGCTGCCTTCGGCTCAGGTCATGATTCCAGGGTCCTGGGATCGAGCCCCGCATCAGGCTCCCTGCTCAGTGGAGAGTCTGCTTCTCCCTCTCCCTCTGCCTGCCTCTCTGCCTACTTGTGCTATCTATCTGTCAAATAAATAAATAAATAAATCTTTAAAAAAAAAAAAGTTTTTTAAATGACAGGATTCAGTCTGTGAAACTGCTTAATTCCATCAACAAAAAACATACAGCCTCCATGTAAGAAGAACAAAGTACGTGAAATCGGCATTCTTCACTTGCTGCCAAAGCAATATGGTATCATTTGTCTCCACGAAATTACGACTTGCTCCACTATTTGAAATAACAGTAATGCAGACATACTTGTTGAAGTTTACGAGGTACAGAAAAGCAGTCCTTGGTGCCGGTCCATTCCAGTGGATGGTGTAGCCCTTCTCCAGCATGATCACAGGCTGGTACTGAGGAAAGGTAGCCTTCTGGTTAATCCCCCTGAGCACCATAGGGTAGGAGGGATACTCATCTCGCGTGATGGTCATAGTCAGATTCTGAGTGCTCCATGTCTGCACATAAACCTTCAAAAAGCAATTAAGAATTAAAGGGGAGAAGACTCTTGACTACAGAGAACACACTGGTGGTTACCGGAGGGGAGGGGAGGGGCAGGGGGAGATGGGTGAAATAGGAACTGGGGATTCAAGAGTGCACTTATCGTGATGAGCACTGAGTCATGTGTAGGATTGCTGAATCACTACATCATACATCTAAAACTAATCGAACACTTTATGTTAACTATACTAGAATTAAAATTAAAAACTCAAGGGGCGCCTGGGTGGCTCAGTCAGTTAAGCGTCTGCCTTCGGCTCAGGTCATGATCTCGGGGTCCTGGGATCGAGTCCCACGTGGGGCTCCCTGCTCAACGGGGAGTCTGCTTCTCCCTCTCCCTCTGCCCTTCCCCCTCTGTGTTCCTGCTCTCTCTCTCAAATAAATAAAAATCTTTTTAAAAAGCTAAAAACTTAATAAATTTATTTTAAAAAAAGAATTAAAGAGGAGAGAACGAAAGCTTAGATAACCTAAACAAACATCTGCAGCAAAAAGTTCATTGTCTCTCCTTCCAGAACAGAGGTTCTGTGATCTGAGCCAGACTAAATGAGTAGTAGCCAACTTCATCCTAAGTTATACTTAAAATGAAGCCGACTTAAACTGGAATGGTAAAAACAGACCAAGCATTCTGCTAGCCAAGATCTTCATCATCTCTTCCACCACCACAGGCCAGCTTATTCATCAGAACATAAAACCTTTGCGGCTTATATAGCTTGTCAAAGAAATACCTCAGTCTGAAGAACACACATACAAATCCGTAAATTAATATGAAAACTGATACCCTCCAGTCAAATCTGAAAGCCTTTCCTCTAAAACAAGAGATGGAAAACTGAAATCTCTTAGAGCTTCGGCTTTCAATTTTCCATGACCTACATCAGCCCAAGAAGTCATTTTTCATGCATTCAAAAAAAAAAAAAAAAGCTATAAAGCACTTTGCAAAAACTGGAAAAATATATTAAACAGAGACAAATTTGAAAATTCTGAATTTATTCCAGTGGCATTTGCACCCCTCGCTGTGCCAAAATGAAACCTTCTCCAAATGAATCCTCCAAAGAACACACCTCAGAACAATATCCTAAAACAAATCATTATCCTGTAACAGAATTCTCCAGGATTAAAACATTTGCAGAAGACGGCATTTAATCCACAACAGTTCTCTTTTTCTTCCTGTCATTTCTACATTTTGTCTGTATTGATTCCTCATGTATACAACCCGTGAGCCAGAAAAGTTCCTTAGGTCTCATTCATGTTTGACTATTTCAATATAATAATACTCTTCTTGGGGCGCCTGGGTGGCTCAGTCGTTGGGCATCTGCCTTCGGCTCAGGTCATGATCCCAGGGCCCTGGGATTGAGCCCTGCATCGGGCTCCCTGCTCGGCGGGAAGCCTGCTTCTCCCTCTCCCACTCCCCCTGCTTGTGTTCCCTCTCTCGCTGTGTATCCCTCTGTCAAATAAATAAATAAAATCTTTAAAAAAAAATAATAATAATAATAATAATACTCTTCTTTATGGACACCCCTTAAAGATTTAAAATAAAGATAGGAAATACATATTTTGAGACTACCAATTGTCTTCATTTAAATATATTTAGTATGTACTATATATTAAATTATAGTTACTAGACATACATATTATACTTATTTTTAAAAATGTTTGTTTAATCTGTATTTATTATATAGATTATATAAATATATAATATAAAATATAAGTTAAAATAATTTTAAAACTAGGTTGTAATATAAAAAACAGATTATATATATTAGGTTATATGTAACATACAACAGGAGATAGATCAATCAATCTCCTGCCTTCTTTCAAATCCAGAAAGGATAGGAAGTGACACATGTAACTTTATTTTTTTTTTTAAGATTTTATTTATTTGACGGGGGGAAAGAGCAAAAACAGGGAGCAGCAGAGGGAGAGGGAGAAGCAGACTTCCCACTGAGCAGGGAGCCTGATGTGGGACTCGATCCCAGGACCCTGGGATCATGACCTGAGTCGAAGGCAGACGCTCAACCGACTGAGCCACCCAGGCGCCCCTGTAACTTTAATTCTCCTTATGTTTCCACCTTTCTTCCTGAGCCCCTTTAACCCTTGAGTTAGCAAAGAGTTAAAATATATTTATAAAAGCCAAACAATTATTATTGCATCTTGAGATCCAGGTGCTTCTACCTTTTGCCTAAAAACATATAGTCTTATTTTGTTTCTACCTTTTGCCTAAAAACATATAGTCTTATACATTATCTAAGTAACAAATGGCCGCAGATCTGGGCTCCCAGCCCAAAACCCAAATTCTCAGGAAAAGATTTCTGACTTGTGGTCCTACCATTCCCAGAAGCTCCTAGGAAGCATTAGATGACTTACTTCTTTCTTCGTCCTCCAATAAAAATTGAGTTACTACTCTGCTTTATAAGATAGGATTAGGTTCACATTCTCGAATACATTTGAAATCCAAAGGGTTGACAGGCACATTTATAATAATTTTCTATTTCATTGGTGAGCACATACCACTTTCAGACACACACCCATGAAATTTAACTAAAACTGTAGCTACAAAAAAGAGCTAAAAGTTTTTTGGTTTTGTTTTATTTTAATTCTAGAATTTCTACAGCATCTTAGGTTAACTTAGGTTTGCTGGCAATTCTGATTAAGAATAAGATGGAAGGAAAAAAGAAATTACATTTCAAACCACATTCTTTTCTTCTCTACTCTAGTTAATTCTCCATTTTTTCCTTGTCTTTTCCAGAACTTAGGCAAGAATAACATTTTTTTTTCCTTATGGGGATGAGAAATCCCACAACAAAGAAGCTAATACTCCTTTAAAATTAAGCCAGAAAACTCCCTCCAGTATTTTTTTTTTAAGATTTTATTTATTTATTTGACAGAGAGAGACACAGCGAGAGAGGGAACACAAGCAGGGGGAGTGGGAGAGGGAGAAGCAGGCTCCCCGCAGAGCAGGGAGCCCGATGCGGGACTCGATCCCAGGACCCTGGGATCATGACCTGAGCTGAAGGCAGTCGCCTAACCAACTGAGCCACCCAGGCGCCCTCCCTCCAATATTTATCCCTCTGCCTAATTCTCTAATTTAGTAGAGATAATGACCCTGAAAGCAAAGAATAAATCTCCCTCTCAGAGGGCACCGTGGTAGCATGGCAAAAAAACCTGGCCTAAGACTTAGGAAATATGGGTTCTCACCCCACCTATATCCCAAGCATATTTAACCAAGGGCAAATTGTCCTACCACTCTTGGACCCATGTTTCCACTTGTTTAATTGCTTTGGAGCAAGAGAACTTGAAATAAAATTGTAGGAGTCCATGATCCCTCATGAATTTTTTTTTCCTTTTTTCCTGAAGAAAAATCATGCTTTGGAAAGGATCAATCACGCTGAAGAGCAGGAGAACCATGGAAGCGATACTGTTGGGAGCTGGTTCGGAGCCAGGCATCGTGATGCACAAGGGCTTACCTGGGCATAGTTCCCGCTGCAGACCACCGCGTTCCATTTGGTAATGTTTACACAGCTCGGGTGGCGGATCAGGTAGTTGTCAATTCTTCCCACATAAGCATCCTTGTATCCTGTCACAGAGCCATCAATGTCGTGGAATATGGAGTTCTTATCACCATCCAGCTCACAATCTTCAAACCAGGGGCCAGGCTTTCCAAAGAAGACATTCAAAGATACCTGCCGGCAGTGAAAAAACAGGACCTCACAACATGAAGGCTGCTACCATCCTGGCTGGCATCCCCTGCAAGGATCCAACAGCATATCTATTTCAACCGCTTTAAGGTTAGAGCACTTGCGAGTCACAGTTCACGGTCATCAACAATGGCACCCAGTCAAACTGTTCAATTACTTATGACATGGTTGGGCAAAAAAACAAAACAAAACAAAAAAGTTACAGAGCTTGCGGACTGTGGAGGTCAAGTGGCAAATGTTTAAAACATATTTGGTGTTTTCCTTTTTTTCCATTTAAAAACGATTACCTGCTCTCCAGACAAAACTAACCTTGGTAAGAGACTCAGAACAGTCGTGGGAAGGGGAAATATGCAGTCATGCATATTTGTTAAAAATTATAAACTTTACACTCAAGGTGTGTGCATTTCCCTGCCTGCTTATTATACCTCAAGTAAATAAAAATCTATTATAAATTCTATCTTCTGAGCTAGTTCATCATTTTATTTCACTCCAAATGCTTTAGTTGCTTGTTCATTTGACTCCCCCTACCCATCCCACCACCAAAAAACAAGTATAGTTGCAAACTGAAACACCGTCCAAGTGTTGCCTTGGTATGCTGGGGGACCGCTGGACGGACCAGAATCTGCTGAAAAGTGTTACTGTCTCTTCAACATCGACCAAACCCAGCTCAGTAACTTCCATGTCAGGTAGAGTTAATTTAAGGCTTTTGTTAAACACATAGTTCACAGCTGCAAAGCAGGCTGCAGGTGACATGTTTTATAGTCCTTAGCTGCTTCTTATTAGTGGTAAATTATTCACGTTATGCAAAGCCTTGCAGATACACCTCTAAAATGCTTTCATGTACTCATCACCCTCGGATGTTGTAAAATCAGCTGAACATCTAAATGATGGGCAACTCAATGAAAAATCAGTGATGTTTGGGACAAGTGGCTCTACATTCTTAGTTGTAGGCTTTTTTTTTTTCATTTCCCTGCACCTTCTATGGTTGAATCTAAGAGACGTTTAGGGCATATTTCCCACCTTTTCGGAGAGAACAAAATTGGCAAACCATCCCCTTTACAAACTGTTCCCAGGGCATTAGCACCATCAGACCCCCCACCCCCCACCCAGGCTGACGAACACTATACTTGAACAGCACGGATGTTAGAACTCAGGAACCCCACAGCCAATGTTAACACCCAATGAACTGTTTTTCAGAACGACTGCATCAGGGGTCCCTAGAACTCCGTGTATGGAAAGGTCTGTGTGGGCAGTAAGGGAACACCCAACCTCTACCCTGGAAAGCTGCTCCTAGGACCGCCCTATCGATTTATATGGGAAGCTGTCTGCTAGTGTAGCCATCCCTCTTTCCCCTGGAGGAATAGGACCTAAAAGAGAACCGGTCAACCAAGATGGCACCCCAATCTGCACCTGGGCTTCTGGAAAACCAGATACAGACTCTGGTAAACTATCCCATGTTCTATTTTAAACGAGGCAGAGTCTGCCTGTGGACGTGAATGAGAGAACTATGAGCCACTTCCCAGTTGCAGGCCCCATGGGAGCAGTGAGCAAGGAGGCCTGAGACTCAACCTCCCTGTACCACAGTCATCTTGGAACAGGCAAGATGGCGGAGGGTGAGGTATGTAATCAGACTATCCTGTAATGCTCAGGGTCCAGACGGCACTGATGAAACCACTAAGAAAACGATTTCTCGAGTTGTAAACAATGATCTCTCAGTCTTCTTTGCAGTCTTCATAAAAACCTTCCAACAGTTTGTATCTGTATCTGGCTTGTGCCAGCCCAGCACTCCTCTTCTTTCCCATCCTTTTATCCTCTGGTTCCCCAGAAGAATAAGCCCCAGACAAGTAAAATACCAGAAAGAACTCAGCTCTCTTCGCAGATCATTACAAAGAACTTCCCCAAATGCTATGTCCCGCTGTTCCTCTGAAACTCTCCCATACCCATGCGGTGTCATCACTTTAAGCCAATGTCCCTTCTGAGGTATCACTTGAAGGTCAAAAATACCTCAGGTCACACGGGACTTCTGTTCTCAACCTGAACTCAACAGGACAGCGTGCATGGAATGAGGAGTCTCTCTTGCATCTACTTCTCCTGCCAGTTGTAAAGACTCAGTACAAATACTTTGTTACTTTGTGTTTTTGTCTTTGGGAATGAGCTATTCTCCCCGCCCCCGCCACGGTCACCACATGGGTACAGTAAGGACATACTTACATGTGGACCAAACTTCACGAGGGAGATGTTATTCCTGGGAGTTATCTGCCAGGGATTCTTCACGAGGAACCCAACAGCACTGGTGTACCTATCTGGGGTGGGCACGTATTTTTTGAAAGTACACCTGGTTAGATGGATGGGTCCGTCATAAATCTGAAAGCCTCGAATGGGGAACGTCCTGTTGAAATACAAGATTTTGTTTAATGCACATGGGCCCCTCGCTGTATCGGCACTCACTCGCACATTTGTTTTATAAACACTACTGAATCTCCCGGACACGCTAAGCACAATTCTAGGATCCAGTGGTACCAAGATAAGATCCCTGTTCAAACGAAACATACACTGCAGTGGGAGAGGCGAAGGGAAAAACAACGGATAATTTCAGATAGTAAGTGTTGTGGGGGCAGTGAGAGATGGTACGACGACAGATTGGGGGTGAGAGACATGCTGTTTGGGACAGAATGGAGGCCCCTCTGAAGACGTGACTTTTACTACCTTGAATCAATCCAGTTAAGACCCTTTATTTGGGAACGCATACACTTTCATTTTGATTCCAAAATCTCTGGCAGGAGAACAAAAGACAAATCTGTGCTTTCACAGAGAGAACCTCCTTTCAAGCCACTAAATGATAGCAATAAGATGAAATGATACACTTAAAAGTATAAAAGTGTAAATCCTCAAGGCTTACTATGTCAAAGGGGCTGGCTGGAGTGAGAAATTCAGTTTATTCATTTTCCTCCTTTCTGTTCAAACACAAGCTCCTTAACCGACTAATCATATATCATTAATCATAATCAAGGTACAAAAACCCATAATATTCTGTGTCCTTTAGGTGTCTACCCTGTCAAATTCTTTTTTTTTTTTTTAAGATTTTATTTATTTATTTGACAGAGACAGAGATAGCGAGAGCAGGACCACAGCAGGGGGAGTGGGAGAGGAAGAAGCAGGCTTCCCCTCGAGGAGGGAGCCCGATGTGGGGCTCAATCCCAGGACCCTGGGATCATGACCTGAACCGAAGGCAGATGCTTAACGACTGAGCCACCCAGGCGCCCTACCCTATTAAATTCTTTAATGGCACTGCCGAGGATTTCTACAGCAACTTTAGTTTACAACTTGGCAGTGTTTTACAGTAAAAGCGTACATGCTAGCAAGGAAATGAAATAGTCTGGTTAAAAAATCTATGCATCTTGATATATTTCTAAGGATAGATCCTAAAATGGTTCTCTCTCATAGAAAAAGTGGTCAAGACCCAGTAAAATAAAGACTGGATCCACTGACCAATGAGGAGTCTTTGTTTTGGAAAATCCTCCTTCGCAAAGAAGCAGTAAGCATTTTGAAATAAAACTGGAGGCCACATGGGCGCCTGGGTGGCTCAGTCGGTTAAGCGACTGCCTTCGGCTCAGGTCATGATCCTGGAGTCCCGGGATCGAGTCCTGCATCGGGCTCCCCCTGCTCAGCGGGGAGTCTGCTTCTCCCTCTGACCCTCCCCCCTCTCATGTACTCCCTCTCTCTCAAAAAAAAAAAAAAAAAAAAAGCTGGAGGCCACATAATGTATACGATTGTCGAGTCAGGATTTTGCACACCTGAAACATAATACTGTAAGTCAACTATACTTCAATTAAAAAAAAAGAGGGGCGCCTGGGTGGCTCAGTCGTTCAGCATCTGCCTTCGGCTCAGGTCATGATCCCAGGGTCCTGGGATCGAGCCCCGCATCAGGTTCCCTGCTCCGTGGGAAGCCTGCGTCTCCCTCTCCCACTCCCCCTGCTTGTGTTCCCTCTCTCGCTGTGTATCCCTCTGTCAAATAAATAAATAAAATCTTTAAAAATAAATAAATAAATAAAAAGAGAAAAGAAAAAGAAACTGCAGGCTAACCTAAAATAAAAGAATGGAGCTGGCCACCATCAAACTCCCACCATACGCCAACCAACAAGGCCATTTTTCGTTACACATCAGAAGAGACAGCTACAGCTTAACTGTGACAGGCACCGTGCTGAAGGCAAACTCACAGAATTTGAATCCCACCTCAGCCACTTTTAGTAAGCTCCTCATGTGTAAATCAGGACAATGACAGCACCTACCTCATTGGGCTTTGCAAGGATTAAGCGAAGAATGAAGTATTTAGGACGGGGCCTGACACATTGTCAGTGTTTAATAAATGTTAGCTATTAAAAATCCATGAAGTTTCTGTCCCAGTGGCTTCCACATAGTCTGGCCAACAGGAGTGCTACACAGAGCGTAGCTTATAATGGAATTCAAGATTTCCCAACGACAAGCACAGGGGGAGTGGGACCAAACTCACTCTTGGCCAGAAGCTAGGAAAGCCCGTTTGGCTCTCAAAGCTAGCAGCTCGTTGGGCCCATCCCCCCCAACCTGTCCTGGCCCAACAGCCACAGACGGTGCACAACTTCAAGGGAATCACCGCTTGATGAATTCTGGCAGTAGCTCTAATGTGAGACCTTTAGAACATGAGTTGTTTTTCTCATAAGGAAAATGAGGACAATTCCAAACTTCGTCTCAGAACTAAGGTATGGATTACTTAGTTAACAGTTCCCTACAAGCTCTGAACAATCTTTCTGGGGGTAGGTACTATTTTAATGACTCTGTGATTATTTTGACAGAAAATATGCCAATAGTCTCCTCCGTACAACTGAAACACTGGTAATTATATGGCCGGGGTTAGGGTTTGAGGCAACTTTGGCTTCTACCACTCTTATTTTCTAGGACTCGTTTCAATAGGTTATTTCCTTTTTCCAGTGGCTATTTCTGCAAGCCAACCTCACAAATTGAGGCAAAACTGACCTCATGTCATAGTTTACAATTTGGCCAACTTTCTGTGGCTCAAGAAAGAAGAAAACAAAAAAAGCGGCAGTTTATATAAGGCCTCACACAAGAAATGAAAACCGAGATCGCTTCCTTCATTAAACAATTGATAATGAAATCTATAAAGCGTTTGATTGTTCATGCTCCAGAATTCCAGAAGATAACATACACAACGGTAATAGCAATGATACCAAAAATAGTAATAGTGGTAATTAGATAAGGTGGGAAAAGTGTCACAGTGGGAACCAGTCCACCCAGGATTACTACAGAATCTTCCGTAAAGGGTTAGGTTTTCATTTACTGTTCAAATGTAACAGTCTGCTGCTAAGCAATGCTTACCTGTTCCGAGGCAGGGTCCTGGGCTTCTGGTCTATTCCTCCAGTACCCACATACTTGTTCTGACCACCCTGGAAGCCGTAATTCCTGCTCTCCCCAACAAAGAGAGATTCGGACACCTCTTGGCTGGAGCCTTCATCACTTGGGAAGCTTCCATCGCTGTGAAAACGAGTATAACCATTACCCTCCCCTCTCCAGGAGATTTAAATTGACCCTCAGATAAAGGCAAGCGATAGCTGGGGACCCCTGGGTGGCTCAGTCGGTTGGGAGTCTGCCTTCGGCTCGGGTCATGATCCTAGGGTCCTGGGATCGAGTCCTGCGTTGGGCTCCCTGCTCAGTGGGGACCATGCTTCTCCCTCTCCCTCTGCTGTTCCCCCTGCTTGCACTCTCTCTCTCTCTCTCTGACAAATATATAAATAAAATCTTAAAAAAAAAAAAAAGGCAAGCTATAAGTGGAAAAGCTGAAAGTTTTCAAAACAGCCAGGAGCTTCTTCGAATACATATTATCAAGTCATCAGAAAGTCCTTCTAGGGGCGCCTGGGTGGCTCAGTTGGTTAAGCGACTGCCTTCGGCTCAGGTCATGATCCCGGAGTCCCGGGATCAAGTCCCACATCGGGCTCCCTGCTCAGCAGGGAGTCTGCTTCTCCCTCTGACCCTCCTCCCTCTCATGCTCTCTGTCTCTCATTCTCTCTCTCGCAAATAAATAAAATCTTAAAAAAAAAAAAAATTTAAAAAAAAAAAGATTAAAAAAAAAGAAAGTCCTTCTAAACTGTGAACATACCTCATAGAAATCAATACGTGGTTTGTGGAGTAAACAAATGAAACTGCATTCAGCAGCAACAATGGATTAGTTTAGTCTCAAGCAACAGCACTGCACCCGGGAGAATGACCTTGCCCAGAAAGTAACAGTTTCCAGGGCAAGCACGTTTACGACAACAGCCCAAATAACAGTTCTCCGGAGACAAAGATGTCACATGACAAGTTCAGGTCTGAAAGATCACTGCGAAGTTAGACCAGCTTCTAGGACAGAAGTTACTTAATATGTTCCCAACTGTTATTCTTCCTCTCAAGTGTTTTCTTCTTTTTTTTTTTAAGATTTTATTTATTTATTTATCAGAGAGAGAGAGAAAGCGCACAAGCAGGGGGAGTGGCAGAGGCAGAGGGAGAAGCAGGGTCCCCACTGAGCAGGGAGCCCGACGCAGGGCTCGATCCCAGGACCCTGAGATCATGACCTGAGCCCAAGGCAGACGCTCAACCGACTGAGCCACCCAGGCGTCCCTCACGTGTTTTCGTCTAAGCAAGAAATTTGACGGACCTGCCTTTCTATGTAATTCCAGCTATATTAACCTCCAACTTTGGTACGAATTCAATTAAGAAAAATGTATTTTTGGCCCTCTAGTGGTATCAGGAAGTGGGTGCTGTTTTTTTTTTTTTAATGCTAATATAATGATATAACATTCCTATGTCTGATCAAACAAAAACAAAAAACCCCAGGCTATTATACCTTACAGCTTTAAAATAATCACGGAAGGGGCGCCTGGGTGGCTCAGTCGGTTAAGCGACTGCCTTCGGCTCAGGTCATGATCCTGGAGTCCTGGGATCGAGTCCCGCATCGGGCTCCCTGCTCGGTGGGGAGCCTGCTTCTGCCTCTGACCCTCCCCCCTCTCATGTGCTCTCTCTCTCTCTCGTTCTCTCTGTCTCAAATAAATAAATAAATAAATAAATAAATAAATAAAAATAAAATAATCACGGAAATATTTTTAAAGTGACTACAAACCTGGCAAAGGTCAGTCCTATTCCATTATCTGCAAATCTAGAAGAGAAAAGAGAATAAAGAACACTTGATTTACCACCTCATGTGACAAGAGATAATTTCTCTCAGGATTCAAGTTTTAGGAAATGCAGAAGGTTCCAATAATGTTTACTCTCCAAGACCACAGAAAGCCGTTTCACTTCCCAGTAGTTAAAAGCACAGACCCCACAGTGAAGGCACCCGGTTCAAATCTTGGCTTTGCCGATTACTGGTTGCGTGACCCTGCGTGACCTTGCGTGACCTTGCGCAAGTGACTTGAGCTCACTCTCCCTCAGTCTGCTCACCTAGAAGTTGAAGCAATAACATAACCCTCCTCATCGGATACTCAGGGGCATTAAACATCCTAATTAATCGCACCCCTTTAGGATAGCGCCTGGCACAGGGTAAGCAGGCTGCAGCGTGGGCTGTCATTGTTACTTTTATAATTATTTTGGAAAACAATCAGATCATGGTATCCTCTTTAAAATCTTCAACACTAATACCCAAGCTACTTCTACAGACTTAATACCAAATTAATTTTTTGCACGATGAAAGTCAGAGGTGACGGTAAAATGCCAGGAGCTAACATCAGTGCTAGCCAGAAAAAACATGTTTTTCTAGACTCTTGAACACCAACTCTTAGCTCAAGGTACATGAAGACTTCTCCTAAAATTATACAAATGGGAAAAAAGCGAGATGCTCACTGCTTCAAGTCATGTTAAGACATAAGTCAACAGACTTATTAAGGTGGAATTCACAACTTTCGTTTTGAATGGCAGTGGAAGAGTATCAGAAAATCTTCGGAGTTTCCAAAAGGAAAGGAAAAAAACCCAGGTAGTTTCAAAATCTTTATTTAGCTCTCTGACATAGACCATGTTTGTTCTATCAAGTTAAATCCCCAGTTTCTGCTCAATCTCATCAAAAAACTCTCATGTCACCAGACAAGTTCAGTTCCAATAAAAGCAGCAGAATTCCAAACATTTGCAGTCTGTGAGCGCGAGCATACTTCCTTAGAGCTCATCCTGTCTATTAGTAATAATAATATGATTCCAGGGGCGTCTGGCTGGCTCAGGCAGAAGAGCAGGCAACTCTTGGATCTCAGGGTTGTGAGTTCGAGCCCCACGTTGAGTATGGAGATTATTAAAAATAAATAAACTGGGCGCCTGGGTGGCTCAGTTGGTTAGGCGGCTGCCTTCGGCTCAGGTCATGATCCTGGAGTCACAGGATCGAGTCCCACATCGGGCTCCCTGCTCGGCAGGGAGTCTGCTTCTCCCTCTGACCCTCCCCCCTCTCATGTGCTCTCTCTCATTCTCTCTCTCTCAAATAAATAAATAAAATCTTTAAAAAAAAAAATAAATAAATAAATAAATAAATAAACTTAAAAATAATAATAATACTAATAGAATTCCAGAAACTAGCACTGTACTTTTAGTACACTGGGGTTTTTTTTAATAGCTTTAAAAAATAAATACATCAAAAATAAATAAATAAATAAATAAATAAATTCATACATACATCAGTGTTATCAGATAATGACTTTGCAGAGAATACCTACGCTGAATTCTGAACGACAATGTCTCCCCCTCTGACCCAAGCTCCGTTGTCATTATTTTTAAAAGAAATGAGCCTGTCAATTAAAGCAGCAACACGTGGCTTTTCAGGGTCTGCATCCTGATGAGGCCTAAACCTTGGGGTTTAAAAAAAAAAAAAAAGAACTTTTTAAAAAGGCACTGGAAACCAACTATTTACAATTTTAAGCTTAAGTGTCAAAAGGCAGGATTTATATTTGACCAAAACAAATAAACAAAATCTTAAGGCACAACTTACAAATTCATTATTTGTATTTCAGATATTGAAAAAAAAATTTACGTTTACTTATGTAAGATTCCAGAGAACTACTTTCATAAATTCTTATTTTTTTAAATCAACTTATAGAATGGGATACTGCAGAACATTCTAAACATGAAAACCATTTCAAAACAAACAAAAAACCCTCAGACCAGGAAATCTGGTATGTTTTCATAAATTCTTAAGCTACATGACACTAATATAAACATCCTGAGGGACGCCTGGGTGGCTCAGTTGGTTAAGCGACTGCCTTCGGCTCAGGTCATGATCCTGGAGTCCCGGGATCGAGTCCCTCATCGGGCTCCCTGCTCGGCAGGGAGCCTGCTTCTGCCTCTGACCTTCCTCCCTCTCATGCTCTCTGTCTCTCATTCTCTCTCTCTCAAATAAATAAAATCTTTAAAAAAAATTTTCTTTAAAACATACTGAATAAATTCATCAGATATTTCAACATACATATATGTGAACTAGAATATTATCTGAGTTGTGTGCTGGTGAAATGTTTTAGATACAGAGATAAAACTGTTCAAGATCTTAAACATGCCTAAATTTAAGACAGATTGTATTTAATTAACTTATTCATTACAGAGACTGAATTTACCTTCTTTATTCTCTTCTTTCTAGAACACTTACAAGGACCCCCAAAAAAAAAAAATCCCAGGATCCCGGAGTCCTGGGATTGAGTCCCACATCTGACTCCCTGCTCAGGGTGGAGGCTGCTTCTCCCTCTCCCACTCCCCCTGCTTGTGCTCTCTCTCTCTCAAATAAATAAATAAAATCTTTAAAAAAGAAGAAGATAAAGAAAAAGCATGGGGCAGAGGATAGAGAGCTGAGCATGTGCCAGGCAAGGATGTGATTCTTTATTCTAAATGCAGTGGGGAAAGTGGAGCATAGAATAATAGCTGTGAGGGCCTGGGGGGAGCAGGATACAGGGAGGTGATGGCCAAAGGGTACAAAATTTTACTTATGCAAGATAAAAAATTCTATTTTTTTTTTTTTTAGAGAGAGCACGTGCGCATGTGCCAAGGCTGGGAGGGGCAGAGGGAGAGGGAGAAAGAGAATCTCAGTCTCCATGCTCAGCAAGAGCCCCACACAGGGCTCGATCTCATGACACTGAGATCATGACCTGAGCCGAAATCAAGTCAGACGCTTAACTGAGTGAGCCACCCAGGCGCCCCTGTGCAAAATAAATTCTAAGGATCTACCATACAGCCTGGTGCCCATAGCTAATAATCCTCTATTGTGCACTTAACATTTGCTCGGAGTGTAGATCTTAGGGTAAATGCTCTTACCACAGATACATAAAAAATATTCTTAAATTTTTAAAATGGTAAAGGATATGAGAGAAAACTTTGGGAGGTGATGGCTAGGTCTATGACCTTGACGGTGGTGATGGTTTCATGGTTGTATACCTATCCCCAAACTCCCCGAATTGTATACATTAAATATGCACAGTTACATAGTAATCATACCTCAAAAAAGCAGGTGGATAAATAGAAAGAGAGACAGATAGATGTGATGGACTGTCTTCAGAAACAGGGAAGCAAGGAAGTGATACAACTAGATTTCACTTTTTTTTTTTTTTTAAACTGGTCACTAGCTGCTACGTGGTGAAAGGATTGTAGACAATGGACCACAGGAGACCAATCTGGCAAGCGTTATATCCGCCCTTCGACTGTGTATATGACCCCTTACACTAAATAGTTCTGACCTAAGGGGTGAAAAGTCTGACTCTAGGCCATCACCCACTCTCTGGCATTGTGCTTGCTGGAAAACAGATTCGCAGTCATTACGCAATATCAAGCAAACAAAAGAGTTCTGGAAAGAAAACTATACAGTGTTCTAAAAGCAGGCAAAAAAAAGAAAGTATCATAAGGCAACACTGTGCTGCCATCTTGTCTTTTCTGAAATTCCTTTTTTTTTTTTTTTAAGATTTTATTCATTTATTTGACAGAGAGAGACACAGCCAGAGAGGGAACACAAGCAGAGGGAGTGGGAGAGGGAGAAGCAGGCTTCCTGCTAAGCAGGGAGCCCGATGCGGGGCTCGATCCCAGGACCCTGGGATCATGACCTGAGCCGAAGGCAGATGCTTAATGACTGAGCCACCCAGATGCCCCTTTTCTGAAATTCCTATCCATATAAATCAACTGTTGACCACTTGCTTGGATACTCTTTATTTTCAACCTCTTTCCTACTTGATGTGTAGATGATAGCTATCTTTCCCAATTTTTCATCATCCTCATTCATGAGCTTTCCGCATGCTTTCCAACCTCCCTTAATTGTCCACGGCTTTAAATACTAGTTGGTTTTCATGCTCTTTCATTCCTTTGGATGAAATGTCCCAATCTCAAACCAAGAGTTTTCTTGGGTTACAATTTCCCATATTTGGATGCCTGTCATTTCAGATCTTGAAGACACAAGGAAAGGCTCATCTGATTAACTGTTGAGTCAACTTCTCCTTTGTTGAACAGACTAAAATCTTCTGGATCCCATGAGCCTGATGTTTAATTCATGGGCTGGCTTTTTACTCATTGTGTTAAGAGTTTTGTCATTTTTACTCATGTCTGGACTGCATGAATGCATGTGGGCATAGTCTACACATTAGTTTATACAAAATTAAATGTATACACCAGCTGCCAAATGTCTTGTTACTCATCTTCTATAATCAGTTCTTTTCAATAACAACTTCCAAATGGAGTCTAATTCCCAATATGTGTGCATTTATAAACTGGCAAGAGAAATAATAAAGAGCAGAGAAAAAACTACCATCATCATCATATCATATACACATACCCGGTAAAGAACTCAGGCCATTATGGATAAATTGTTTTATTGTCAAGTCTAATTCAGAATTCTAATGAATTCTGAAATATATATATTCTCATCCAAAGTACACACTATTAGTTCTACCAGTTAAAATAAACTCTTAAAAAAGCAGGAGTGTCCTGCCAGCAAAGATTTCTTTGTTTTGCCAGTTACTATTCTCTTCTTGGTTCATCATTGGTTGTCATCTCTACGCTCCTTTTTCTTTTTTAAGTTCATCTCCTCTTTCCCTATTTCATATCTTACTTGGCTATTACGTGTCTGGTAACTTGTGTTTTATTTAAATCATGTCCGTAGTTTCTTGGCTTCTCAAACGCCATCTGATCATTGCCTGAAGATATTTCAGGCTCAACTTGACCTTTAAGGAATCCTGATGAGTAATTTTACTAACTGTACTTTGCCCAGTTTTCTCCTGACCTCATGCCTTATTACTGTGTTGGAAGAACACTGCCTCGCACTTAAATGCACTCACCAACCCACAGTGTGGCTCTTATCTTATTCCCTCATGAACAACAGGGCCTGGTATCTTTTTCTTAAATGTCTATCAACAGAGCCTATTAAATCTAGCACCCTTTCAAAACCGGATGTCGGTCAGTCAACTTGAAGTATCAGGAAAATAACACGTACGCAGTTTCTGCTGAATAGGACTTTAAGTTGCTATCTCTTTTCCAGAAACTCTTATTTCCACTGGAGACACGTTATTTATTTTGGCTCTTATTTAGCACGGAAGAGAACTTTGTTAAAATGTTCTCCCTATTCCAACCACATTTTGCGGTTATAAAAGAGAATAACATAGAGCCCAGCAATGATGGGACTCTGAGCCTACAGACAACTGAACCAAACTAGCTTGCTCATCAAGTTCAAGACCTTTCCCTGTGAAATACACGCAGTGCAATGCTCCATTTTGACCACTAACAATAAATTCTACATGCCTTGGTTTTCAGGAATGACACTAAAACATCTTAGCTCGTTTTTTCAAGGAATCATGCTCTACTTCAGGCCAAAGGTAGACCAAGTTTTTCACACCTCCCTCTCCTTTTTCTTTCTCATTCTGCGTCTCTCTCTAAGATCAATTTACAACTGTGAAAAAAATGGAGAAAGTACTGACTTCTTTGGCATCCCAATAAGATTTTAAAATAAACACATCAGCCGCAGGACTTAGAACAGCAGAAAAAAACATATTCCCAATGCCCTCCTGCAAACTTTGAGGACTTCAGTTTAAATGTGTTAGCAGAGGGGCGCGTGGGTGGCTCAGTTGGTTGAGCGTCTGTCTGCCTTTGGCTCACGTCACGATCCTGGAGTCCCAGGATCGAGCCCCTGCTCAGCGGGGAGCCTGCTTCTCCCTCTCTGCCCGCACCCCCCTCCCCCGCTCATGCTCTCCTGTGCTCTCTCTCTGAAATAAATAAAATCTTTTTAAAAATAAATTGAATAATTAAATAAAAATAATAAATGTGGGGGCGCCTGGGTGGCTCAGTTGGTTAAACAACTGCCTTCGGCTCAGGTCATGATCCTGGAGTCCCGGGATCGAGTTCCGCATCGGGCTCCCCGCTCAGTGGGGAGCCTGCTTCTCCCTCTGACCCTCTTCCCTCTCGTGCTCTCTGTCTCTCATTCTCTCTCTCTCAAATAAATAAATAAAATCTTTAAAAATAATAATAATAATAAATGTGTTAGTGGAGCAGAGAGCACAGTGGCTTAACTCAGGAAGTTTTGCTTTGGCAAGATATGGCTGGAGCGTGAGGTCCGACGATGAGCCCTACCTGGCACTGTTATCCAAACAGAGGTACTCCCTTGGGTCTGCTGCACTAGCATTAGTTGTTTTGACGCCTTTGTCAATAAACAAGCCAGCCTGGAAAATATAATAATGGACCGAAATGAATGTGAATCCTAAAGACTCAATCTACACATATATAAGGATTCATGAAAGTCAGTTGCAGCTTCTCACATCCACCAAAAAGAGGCGAAAGGAACAAACAGCAAAGGTTTTATGAAAACAATTACTTTTCTGGATATTTTACTTAATATAATTTTATTTAGTCATTCAACAAATATTTATTTAGTGCCTACCTTATGGGAGGCACCAAGCATTATACATTAACAAGAAAGCCATTGTCTTTGCTGTTGCTGACATATAAACTAGCAGGAAGATGTGCAGTTAAATAAACAATTACAGGGCGCCTGGGTGGCTCAGTTGGTTAAGCGACTGCCTTCGGCTCAGGTCATGATCCTGGAGTCCCGGGATCGAGTCCCGCATCGGGCTCCCTGCTCGGCGGGGAGTCTGCTTCTCCCTCTCCCGCTCCCCCCTCTTGTGCTCTTTCTCTCTCTCACTCTCTCTCTCAAATAAATAAATAAAATCTTTAAAAAAAAATAAAAATAAACAATTACAATCCAGTATGATAAGCATATGATGAAGGAAGTAGACGATGCTTTAGCAACACAGAAGAGAGGCACCACATGAGATCTTTCTCACAGGTGGGAGACACAGGGTGCAGGGGAGGTCCCCGCAAAGCAGTGACCTCCTAAAGCTGAACCAGGAAGGATGGGGAGGACACAGCCACAAAAAAGAATGGGTTGGGATGAAGGGCGGGGACTGCATGGGAAGCAGCTGAAGAGCCCAGAGATATCGTTTGTACAAAAAGCCTGGAGGTGAGGGAGAGCATGGCACATCCGAGAAGAAAGTCTCAGATGGACTCACAGGAAACGTATGGAGGGAGGAATGGCAAGGAAGAAGGCTAAAGAGAAGCAAATAATGGTGGACGATGTAGAGTCGATACATTAGAATCAATTCAACGGGGCGCCTGGGTGGCTCAGTCGTTGGGCGTCTGCCTTTGGCTCAGGTCATGATCCCAGGGTCCTGGGATCGAGTCCCACATCGGGCTCCCTGCTGGGCAGGAAGCCTCCTTCTCGCTCTCCCACTCCCCCTGCTTGTGTTCCTGCTCTCGCTATCTCTCTCTCTGTCAAATAAATAAATAAAATCTTAAAAAAAAAAAAAAATCAATTCAACGGGACTTTTAACAAAGGCAACGTAATTAACTGTATGTTAAGAAGGAATGCTCTAGCCAACAGGATGGATAATGGATTAGAAGGGGACAAAAACTGGGTAACTGGGTGATGGATATTTAGGAGGGCACTCGATGGAATGCGCACTGGGTGTTCTATGCAACTGATGAATCACTAAGTTCTACCTCTGAAATGAATAATACACTCTATGTTACTTAACTTGAATTTAAATAAATAAATAAATAAATAAATAATTTTAAAAAAGAAAAAAGAAAGGGACAAAAAGAGAGATAAGAGATAAGGTAAGACATGACCTCGATAATCCAGAAGAAAAATTAAGGTGACCTAGATCTGTGCCAGCCTAGTTAACGGGGGAAAATGGATAGAGCAAGACTTCTTCACGAGGTCTGATATGCTTTAGGAATTAACAAAATGTCTAAGGGTGAGGGAAAGGGAGTGATAAAGATTCGTATGTTTCTAAGTTTGGGCAATGGGGAAACCAGTGGTTTCATTCGGTGAAACAGAGCTAGGGGAATTGGTCTGAGGATAAAAATAAGGATTTTTAGTTTTGGACACATGTTACTTATATGTCCCTGAGACATCCAGATGGTACTCGGTTGGTGCTCAGACAGACGTGACTGACCTGGACTAGATACAGATTTGGGGGCATGAGCAACCACTGCAGAAGGGTCAGTGTTGATGGACTGACGACTGATCCAAAGATGACAGGTTACTTTCAGAGGACTCCCAGGGGTCAGTTTCCCTTAGCTATAAAGTATCATTCTGGACAGTCAGCCCAAAATTAAACAAGTTAAAACCTAATCATCTACTCATAATTTAGGCCTCGTATTCTTATAATTAATAATTACATGTCCTCATGGCATATGACATTAAAAAATTAATTAGAATGAGATGTTTTTTATATCACATAATTAGAAAATTTTGAGGACTTCCACTTTGAAATGGTACTCTCAACAATGATTAGCTTTAATCAGCTACTCAGCTCACAAAAAACATAATTCTGACTAAGGTTTTTTGCTCTCTCAAGTCTTCAAGTGATCCCACTCATCAAATTACAGCACACTTAGGTTTCTAAAGGATCCTCTCAGTATCGGAAATGGGAAGTATTAATTGAACTTTGATGTGGATCACATCAGGGTAAAGAATCTGGGCACTGTATCATATAAATGAAAATATCAAAGTGCCTGTTGAGTACAAAATGAGGCAAATATAAGTTATCACTCGAGGGTGGGGATGAATGCTAAATATCGTGGAAACTGGAGTTCCTAAGTGGCCTTCCATTTACTTATCTGCATCATTTTAAGTTAGGTCAAATACCGTAAATAATATTTTACTACATAATCAGGATTAAATGCCCAAGAGGAAGTTCTACTGACACTGTGAACTGAGAGAAGAGAGAAAGTGTGCTTCTTATCTAATGTGTACATCCTCAAAACATGGTATTAACCATTGAAAAGAAGGTGAGAGGGAGGGAGGGAAGGAATGAGGGAGGGGACGAGGACACAGGGATCAAGTGCATCATTATAATTATTCAGATTATGTATGCACATGCGTTTTGTTGGTGGACATGCCTGTGCATGTATAAATGGGATACTGTACATAATCCTGAATGTGGAAGGGTTATGGGTCTATTTTAACCACAAATTACTTTTTCTGGTGACAAGTTTTACCGAAAACTGACATTTCTCACTTATATTTCTCAGCATTCCATCCTTCACCCTGGAAATCACATGAACTGATTTTGTTAAAACCTAGGAACCTACCTTAAAACTTGAATGGACCCTGTTGTTATAAAATATACCCAACGGAGTGAGTTCTGGTTTTGCTAAGAGTTGCAATCCACTGGATTCTCCCGTAGGTTCCTTGTGGAATAAATACCATATTCCAGCATCCTGTCATTAAAAGGGCAAGATCATTAAAAGCCTTACTTCATAAAGCCACTCTAGGAAACATGCTCAATGAACTAAGTGCTTCGTAAGCAAACTGAATCTTTTCAACACTAATTTTTCATTGTTTCGGGCTCAGAATTGACTATGAAAGTTGTGCACTCATCTAGCCCCCTCAAAGTCATTATAATCATGCTTTAAAAAAAACAAATTTAATTCTACTTGCAGTACTGGATAGAAATAATTGGCTGATACCAAAACTCATTTTCAAAATATACTTTTCCCGTCATTATCTACGTTCAAAAGTTATGCAGAATTATAACGAAACAAGCCTTCCTTCCTTCCGTGTGCCTCGGACAGTACGGCCTTTTAGCAATAGGAGCGTTTTTCTGTTTACCTCCAAACCTGATCAACAGATGAGTCATACTCATTAAACAACTATCCGCCAACACGCAGAGCTCACTGACTTCTTTCAAACAACTCCAATGCCCTTCCTTTCCCAAGGCAAGTTTTTGCCAAAGAGAAAAAACCACCACACGCATGAATCAGGATGCTGTCTCAGTCTGGATCCTGTCTGTTCACTTTCAGTATTACCCACCTAACAGCACTAACAGAGCAGTTTTCACAATTTTTGACCCTCAAAATGAGATACAAAAATCAAAATTAGTGGTCTTACTCCCCACGACAAGTGGTTTTGGTTTTTTTTTTTATTGTATGGTTTAATTAAAAACCAGCCCCATGCGAAGAACAAGTTCAAGCAATAGAACTTTGATTGAATAGGTTGTTCATACTTTAACATACAGTCCAAAACGTATGCTATAGATTCACTTTTGGCAAACATTTGTTTAGTGACCACTCTGTGCCAGGTGTGGAGTAAGGCTATTCTCAAAGAATTCATAGTCTGATGGAAAATAGAGAACTAAAATATATGTATTGGGTATTACATTCATTGTAACAAAGTTTTTTAGAATCATAGAGAGGGTGCCTGGGTGGCTCAGTTGGTTAAGCGACTGCCTTCGGCTCAGGTCATGATCCTGGAGTCCTGGGATCGAGTCCCACATCGGGCTCCCTGCTCAGCAGGGAGTCTGCTTCTCCCTCTGACCCTCCTCCCTCTCACCCTCTCTGTCTCTCATTCTCTCTCTCGCAAATAAATAAAATCTTAAAAAAAAAAAAAAAAATTTAGAAGCATAGAGAGATGAACTGAGGGAAGCATATACACCTACCCACCAAAATGAATGCAATATTTAACATTTTTCCATGATATAGGTTTAGAGATGGGTGTTAATAAAACAAACTACCCTGAAAAAAAGTCTTTGCCTCCTCTACTCTTTGGGGCACAAAACAGAGCACAGTAGAAGACCTGAATGCTCCATACCACAGCCCTAAAAGCTGAGGGTAGAGAAAACCCTCCCAGGACGCAATGGAGTCTGGGGAGGGGGTGGGGGGGCATCAAGGGGGTAGCAACTGTTTCCTGTTAAACACTGTGGTGTCAAAACAGGTAAAGGGAGCTTTGTAAAAGGCAGTGGAAACGTACAAGAAGAAAGAGTTTGGTTTATTTTGGGAGGAAAATCCTTGCCAAAACATGAGTTTTACTGGAACAGTTTTTCTAGAAAGAAAAGAAAGAACTCACAGAATGACAAGGAAGAAGAACGAATATAAGATGGAAAACGAGAAGGTGCCTGGGTGGCTCAGTCGTTAAGCATCTGCCTTCGGCTCGGGTCGTGATCCCAGGGTCCTGGGATCGAGCCCCGCATCGGGCTCCCTGCTCTGCGGGAAGCCTGCTTCTCCCTCTCCCACTCCCCCTGCTTGTGTTCCTGTTCTGTCTCTCTCTGTCATATAAATAAATAAAATCTTTAAAAAAAAAAAAGATGGAAAACGAGAGACCCGCTTTCTTCTCATCCCACATGAGCCCCAGGAAGGGTTTCTGGCAACCTCACCTTACATTTTTTCATGAACCATTTGCAATTGGCTTTCATCTTCAACCCATGACTTCTGAAACAAGCTGAAAGGAACCTCTGCTCTGGGTGTTCATTTGAAATGTAACACAGATCAGAAGATGATCCCAGGGTAAGGCTGTGTATCAAACCCGTGGCCCTCTTGGCTCCAAAACTCATCTTCTAATTAGAAACTCTCAGCACAAACTTGATAGAGGCTCAACAAACATTTGACAAAAAACTAATGGATGGAAAGCTGAAATGATTACATGTCCAAGTCTCTGCCCTGTTAAGTAAGAATTTTATGTTTTGGGCGCCTGGGTGGCTCAGTGGGTTAAGCATCTGCCTTCAGCTCAGGTCATGATCCCAGGGTCCTGGGATCGAGTCCCACATCGGGCTCTCTGCTCAGCGGGGAGCCTGCTTCTCCCTCTGCCCCTCACCCCACTTGTGCTGTCTCTCTCACTCTCTCAAATAAATAAATAAAATCTAGGAAAAAAAAGAATTTCATGTTTTATGTTTTTAAGGAAAAGCACGGAAGTGAATTCCACCATCACCCAGTGATGCCCGTATCCTAGTTATCTGGAAGAAATACTCCCTTCCACTAATCTTTTACTTGGTCCTGGGAAATAATGCTAGGTATCTCTTTCCTTTTAAAAATTTTAATAGCCACAATATATAAATATGAATAGGCACTGCTACAAAGCTCATATTTCTGTACTACAGTGTGCAGCACAGATATAATCATAATAGTATAATGTCTTCAAGATTCACTTTTCATTATAAATTAACAGTTTTAAATCACACTCAACTATAAATGTAAATCTCTCCCAAGTTTCTCCAGGAGACATTTCTGCCATCCAAAAATAGTTCATTTAGGGCGCCTGGGTGGCTCAGTTGGTTAAGCGACTGCCTTCGGCTCAGGTCATGATCCTGGAGTCCCTGGATCGAGTCCCACATCGGGCTCCCTGCTCGGCAGGGAGTCTGCTTCTGCCTCTAACCCTCCCCCCTCTCATGTGCTCTCTCTTTCTCATTCTCTCTGTCTCAAATAAATAAATAAAATCTTTAAAAAAAAAAAAAAAGTTCATTTATTCCCTTAAGTTATTCTTGTGTGTGTGCATGTCTCTGAAATTCAAGACAAACAGTTAATTTAAGGCACAGAGTTTAGCTGCTTTACCAAGGAGATGAAGCCCCGAAGTGTGTATGATCCCTGCACTGAACAAAAGGATATACACTTTGACCAGAATGACCCCCGTCATAATGTTCTACAGAATAATCCATTCCCATAAAGAAAAGCTAAGGCTTTCTTTGTTCATCAAATTAAAAACTGAAATGATGAGGCACTTGGCCATGCATGTCTTGAAGATGAGAAGCCAGAAAGATTGCACACGATTCACTACAAATGCACTCTGAAGGTCCAATAACCCCACCCATCAGCCCACCTCTTTTCCTCCATTTGGCATCCATGTTACCACACTCATAAATACTAACTGGCATGGATGATGCAGAAGAAACAAAAAAGCATCTCAACCATATCCTGCTTTCAGTGAAATAAGCAGTATAGAAAACAATGCCACGCTTGAGCTAGATTGTCACACATGACATTACATCCATATACACCAGAATACTTCTAAACACGAAGACCAAACAACTGAAAGCATTTAACGGGGCGCCTGGGTGGCTCAGTTGGTTGAGCGTCTGCCTTCAGCTCAGGTCATGATCCCAGGGTCCTGGGATCGAGCCCCGCATTGGGCTCCCTGCTCCGCGGGAAGCCTGCTTCTCCCTCTCCCACTCCCCCTGCTTGTGTTCCCTCTCTCGCTGTGTCTCTCTGTCAAATAAATAAATAAAAATCTTTAAAAAAAAAAAAAAAAGAAAAAAAGAAAGCATTTAACGTTACTTACCTGCGAGCCTGCAGCTGCATTACTAATCAGGTTATTGTTGGGATGAGCAATCCAGAAAGTTGAAACAGCCCTGCAAGGCATTTTTTAAAAGTGACTTAAACAGGAGTCATGCAAAAATCCTGCCCACTAAAAAAACCTCCCCCAAACATCTTCCCCACAAAGTTAAAGGCCTTGGGCGCCCGGGTGGCTCAGTCGGTTAAGCGACTGCCTTCGGCTCAGGTCATGATCCTGGAGTCCCGGGATCGAGTCCCGCATCGGGCTCCCTGCTCGGCGGGGAGTCTGCTTCTCCCTCGGACCCTCCCCCCTCTCATGCTCCCTCTCTCTATCTCATTCTCTCGCTCAAATAAATAAAATCTTTAAAAAAAAAACAAAGTTAAAGGCCTTGACCCGCACATGAGTGTTTCTCTCTGCCAGTTACTCACATGCAGTCCGTGGAGGGCACAGGGACGTAATTGCCGAACACTTTGTCTCGCATGGTGGTGCACATGGAGTTATTCCTATCAGTGGGGAGGAGGGTGCCGGGTTTGGTGAGGAGGCCCAGATTGTGGAACAAAGTATTTCTCTGTTCGACACCATCTTCCAAAAAGAAACAATGACCCAGTGTGTCAAATCCGATTGTGTCTTTAATCTGCAAAAACACAAGTGTGTCATGTCAATGGTAACATGAGGGACTGTGGTTTAAATGACAAGTGCTATCTACACGGCACACTTGGTACAGATGCAAAGAGAAGTTTTCATCTTAACTGAAGGGGCAGAGCCAAATGCCAGGTGTTATCCATCTCTTCATAGAGAAAAACGCCAGAATTCTCAGGAAAAGGAGGCTAGAGTAAGGCATGCGCTACAAGAGCTTAGTTACACCGAATGGAGAGGTTGTGACAATGCAGGAGAGTTAATATGCATCCATGTGGTGAGAGGCTACGTACCAGCAGACCATTTGTCCCATGCACAGTGATGCAGCGGGAGAAGCTGTGATGAATAGATAAGCCATCCACAAATGTCGCGTGTCTGTACCCCCCCTTGTAATCCACGTCTCCACACAGGTGAAAATGAACAGGATACCGCCCCAGCTGCTGCTGACCCATGTGTTTCAATTCCACGTAAGAAAGATGGACGGAAGTGAAATTTTTCTTTATCTGTAGGACAAGATAACCGAAATCAAGCCGATACACTTTGGAATATTCAAGTAGCAAAAAAATGTTTCTTTTTTTTTTTTTTTTTAAGATTTTTTTAAAATTTATTTGACAGAGAGAGACACAGCGAGAGAGGGGACACAAGCAGGGGGAGTGGGAGAGGGAGAAGCAGGCTTCCCGCAGAGCAGGGAGCCCGATGCGGGGCTCGATCCCAGGACCCTGGGACCATGACCTGAGCTGAAGGCAGACGCTTAACGACTGAGCCACCCAGGCGCCCCGCAAAAAAAAACGCTTCTAATAGAAAATGTCTAAAGGGGAATGCATATTAAAATATTTCTTTTCTTTGGCACCCGGCTTTCCTGGATCTCCAGTTACTAATTTAGCAAATGCTTTTTTTTTTTTCTTCTAAGTAATCTCCATGCCCAACATGGGACACAAACTCACGACCCTCAGATCAAGAGTCGCATGCTCTACTGACTGAGCCAGCCAGACACCCCAGCAAATGCTTCTTAACATAAGTGAATACTTTCAAGAGCCATAAAAATAGCTTCTAATTAGTAATAAAAGGAAATGTAACCAGAAGAGCTACAGAAATGATTTCTATATATGTAACGTGTTTTGATCTGTTCAAATATTTTGGTCATTTCCAGTCTTGTCTTGTTCTTTCATTTCTATAAACTCCACCATAGTTTGATAAATAGTTATCTGTAAATTTTCCCTCAATGTTCTAGCACATAATATTATTTACTTCAATTCTTTTTAAAAATTTCTCTGTGGGGTGCCTGGGTGGCTCAGTCCATTAAGCATCTGCCTTCGGCTCAGGTCATGATCCCAGGGTCCTGGGATCGAGCCCCATATTGGGCTCCCTGCTCGGCAGGAAGCCTGCTTCTCCCTCTCCCACTCCCCCTGCTTGTGTTCCCTCTCTCGCTGTGTGTGTGTGTCTCTCTCTCTATGTTAAATAAATAAATGAAATCTTAAAAAAAAAATTTCTCTGTGATCCACAATTTAAGCATTCTATTTTTAAACACTGGATTTTTAATCATACTACTAAAAACACTGTCAGTAAACAGTGTAACAGAAATGTTGTTAACAAGCATAATCTACTCAGTGAACAAAAACTGATTTTAAAACACATGTAGCCAAAACGCAGCCCAGAAGTCCAATCAGTTAGTATGCAATGCAAGGCTTACCATATGGTAAGTACTTTTACTCAGTACTTTTATAGAATAAAAATCTGCATACAAAAAATATTTTTATAGAAAGATATTACTACTGCTTACACTTCCATAATATCAAGTTTTCAAAAAGAATCATCTGATCCTTTCAGAGATTGCATGCATGGGACAAAATGGTTTAACTACAGGTTGAGGTCAACTACATGAAGATAGTAACTTTCTCTTTTAATTATGCAAAATCTCTTTACTGTCACTGAGTAGAAAACTACAATATGATTTTTTTTTTAAGATTTTATTTATTTATTTGACAGAGAGAGACACAGCGAGAGAGGGAACAGAAGCAGGGGGAGTGGGAGAGGGAGAGGGAGAAGCAGGCTTCCCGCCAAGCAGGGAACCCGATGCGGGGCTCGATCCCAGGACCCTGGGATCATGACCCGAGCTGAAGGCAGACGCCCAACGACTGAGCCACCCAGGCGCCCCTAAAATATGATTTCTTTTTAATATCCATATAGATCTCATTCCAAAACTTGAAAGTTTTGGGGCTCCTAGATGGCTCAGTTGGTTAAGCGTCTGCCTTCAGCTCGGGTCATGATCCCAGGGTCCTGGGATCGAGCCAGGCGTTGGGCTTCCTGCTCAGTGGGGAGTCAGCTTCTCCCTCTCCTACTGCTCTTTCCTGCCCTGCTCATTCTCTCTCTAATAAATAAATTTTTTTAAATATTAAAAAAAAAAAATTGAAAGTTATTGCAAACATGTATTTGGCAACCAAGTCTCATTAAATCTTTTTGCCTACCATGACATGTCCCCCAAAGGTATCATAATCAAAGAATTGGCACTGGTTTCCAGCATAGCATGAGTCCTCCATCTCTCCTTGGATAACAACGTTCCGGGTGAGAATTCCGACCTCTGCTCTCATGTCTACACCATCGGTGATCTCACCCATGTGCAGGAACTGAGGGGCTTCTGGTTGACGTGGGCAAGAGACAAAAAATATTTTAAAAAAGAACATATGAAACATCAAAAAGACAGTCCTATTTATTCTGCAATTCCAAGATACCAAAATTTATTGTCTGCTTCCATTCCTTAATACCTCAGAATCACAGACTACAAGGAAGCAAGGATTTTAAAGATTATTTACTCTAACCACTCACTCAATGTCAAAGCCACACATAGGGAGCTTAATCCTCTCCTGAATGGCACCAACATTCTGGAATACATGTAAGTATCCTCTTTCTCTCTCTCTATCTCACTCTCTCAGGTTCCTGTCCATATGCTCTTGTTCTAATCCCCGAGGGCACATGAAGAACCAAATGCATGGTGAATCAATCCAGAAAAATGAATGGTTTTGTAGATGTTGATAACGAGGTATTAAGTTACTCTTGCTTTTACTTCAAAGCTAAACTAATATGCATTTAAATATTAACATTACAAACATTACCATCTTTCTTACTTCTTATTTTAATATTAGCATGCATTCTTTTAAATTTCCACCTTTTTGGAAGTCTAGAAACACTTTAATAATGAGCTTTTCTCTGATGTTTTTATTACATAAACTCAGGAAGGAAAAATACAAATAAATCAAGCAGTTGAGATCATGGGAGATTCATTATCATGTAGACTTGTTAACAAGAGTGGGAATTTCCAAAACAAAATTAATGCCAGATGGTAACATAGTTTTTTTGGGGTTTTGTTTTCTGCTTATGCTCTATATTATCAAGAAGGAAAAGTACAACATTGAATGAAGCACAGAGAGAAAGTGTCAAGTGAGCCAATCGTCCTATTTTTTTTTAAAGCAAAAGCTGTTTCCCTTAAACTGCAAAGCTCTAAATTACCCATGAGTGTGTGCTTATTAAATAGTTACTGTAAACTCTTTGGTTTTATATCATAAATGTATATAATCTTGAGTACAGAAGGAAGGGAGACAATGTAATAAATGAAATGCATAGTAAATTCCACAAGTGAGGCAACTTATAAAGGAGCTTCACCTATTACGTGGCTCAGGGTAAGTACCTGGTAAATGTCAGCAATTCTTCCTAAACACAGCTTACAGTACGGATCTCGCTGCGTATTGCTTTCCCTCAAAAAACGTGATTCAAGCTTATGATAAAAAAATGTAGTCTATGAAAATACCTTTCTGGTTCTATTTTAAATATTAGTGAGATCTGTTTTTTTGCCAAGGAAGTAGGCACTCAAAAATCATGAGATTTAGGGGCGCCTGGGTGGCTCAGTCGTTACGCATCTGCCTTCCGCTCAGGTCATGATCCCAGGATCCCGCATCTGGCTCCCTGCTCGGCGGGAAGCCTGCTTCTCCCTCTCCCACTCCCCCTGCTTGTGTTCCCTCTCTGGCTGTCTCTCTGTCAAACAAATAAAATCTTTAAAAAAACCAAAAAAAACCATGAGATTTTGTTTTAATTAAGAAGAAATTCATATGTAAATATGAATCAGTTGATAATTGGATTATTATTTGATAGTAGAAAATTAATAAGAAAGAAGTTGGAATCTTGGATCTTGGGGAAAAAAAAAATCAATCCATCTAGTCCACATCATTTTTTTTCTTTTTAACAAAAAAGGAGCACAAAAACACTGATTTGCCTGCTACATATCATTAACAGCAACACTACTGATCTCTAACTACTCTTATCTAACATCCTCTGGGATCTAGTGTTCAAAGCACCCCAGTGCTAAGATCTTCAATATCCAGATGATGATGGTGATGACACCTTGGCTTTGGGGTAAGGTTGGCAGGGCGGGGGGGGGGGGGGGGGGGGGGCGGGGAGACTGCAGGAATCAAATGCCAAGGATTCTGAGCAGTCCGATACCTTTGACTTTGACCTGGAAGCGGTTGCATTCAGGACAGGGGAGTAGAGTAAACTCCTCTGCTTGGTACATAGAATAGTCTGTGCTTGCAACCACGATCTGGTCTCCAGGTTTCCAACTACTAACATCATCCAGCAGATGAAGCTTCACTCCATCCACAACCTCCACCCGGAAGCCTGAGAGAGAAACACCTAAACCAAAAACCAAGAAAGAAAATGATGCATTAGTAGGCACTTCCCCCACTAAAATCAACCTCCCCACTGACTCACGAATCCAAAGTTAAGATAGACACAAGTCAGTGTATTTTTACCAGCGCTAACTATGTGCCTGTCATTCTGCATGTACTGATGATAAAAAGATGAACATGGCAGCCCTGACCTCCAGGGTAGAGAGCCCCATGTTCCCCTAACCATGATGGTATAGGAAATGTCCCACTATTCTTCTTGATCCCCAATCTCTCGCTGTACTTCAACTCAGTGCTAAAACTATATTACTGCTTCCAAGCAGTCCTGAAATGTAGTAAGAACATATCACACATAAGTAGACGCCGCCAAACACGGAATAGGTATGTAATAAACACTCAGTGCTTCAATGTGATCCAAACACAGGATGAGAGAGAGAACATTAGCACACACATGATCTTAAGAATAAAAGTCTGCCTTCGGCAATCTCTCATTTCTGGGTCTTTGTTCATACTTAATTCTTTAGCTACAATGTACTTCCACTCTTAATCCACCAACCAAGATACCATCCCCATCTTATAAAGGTCAGGCAAATTTTTTTTTTTTAAGTAATCTCCCCGCAATGTGGGGCTCGAACTCACAATCCTGAGATCAAGAGCCACATGCTCTACTAACTGAGCCAGCCAGGCCCCCCAAGATCAGGCAAACCTTTAAAGACTTCCCCAATATCCTTGCTGGAAGCAACCTCCTTCTCCAGTATTCTCATTCTAGTGCTCCCTCTGGTATTATTTATACCTGTCCAACGGGAGACTAGCTCACTTCCTTGGAAGGTGCATTCATGAAGGCAGCAGAGTACGTCCACCTGTATATTTGCTCCTCTATTTCTT
This sequence comes from Mirounga leonina, assembly GCF_011800145.1. NCBI lineage: Eukaryota > Metazoa > Chordata > Mammalia > Carnivora > Phocidae > Mirounga > Mirounga leonina. The sequence goes on along the minus strand of NW_023270615.1, from coordinate 7,475,951 downwards.
CATGCAAACTCACAGATGTCTGCTGAAGGGATGAGCATTCCCACTATGATCTGCAATGTCACCCAGAGACCACAGGATAGTGTCCCTGTCTAACTCCGCCCCTTCCCTGTAATAACACCAACTCTGCATTCTATGTGACCCAGGGACTACTAATCACTGCTCTCTCCCAATGCCTTCTTTTGAAACTCGAAGTTGGTTCCCAATTAGGCAGACAAAAACTGCAAAGTTGATCCAACATCTCCTTCATTTACTCTTTTATGTGCAACCAAGTATAGAAGCATTTCCTGCTTCTAAAACATCCGTGATAGAATCTGTCACAAACCAAAGCTGACTTAATGCAACTGTATACACAATAGATAGAAGCTACTTCGTAAGCTCGATGGGGAAGAGAAAACACCATATCTTGGGCGCCTGGGTGGCTCAGTTGGTTAAGCGACTGCCTTCGGCTCAGGTCATGATCCTGGAGTCCCTGGATCGAGTCCCGCATCGGGCTTCCTGCTCGGCAGGGAGTCTTCTTCATCCTCTGACCCTATCCCCTCTCAGGTGTTCTCTCTCTCTCATTCTCTCTCTCTCAAATAAATAAATAAAATCTTTAAAAAAAAAAACACCGCATCTCAAAGGTATCTGGTGCCCTGTATCTGTACTTACAACCATCCTTCCAATTAACTGCACACTGCTCTGGGGTGACTTTAAGATTCCGACACTAAGGGTCAATGGCAGGAGCGAAGAAACACATTGACTCAAGTGAGGGAACCCAGAAAGGGAAATTTGGGCAAGGCACAAGGAAAGTCGCAAATAACCCTGACAATCCTGAGCCAACTCTCCTGATAAAACCTAACCTGAGCAAGTCGTGGATTCTGTTCCTTCAGATGCCAACCTACCATACGTTTGTTTTCACAAAGGACCAAAACAAAAGTACTGGGGGGGGGGAGAAGTAAAGTAGCTTTTTTTTTTTTTTTACATATTTCTTGCATCCAGATACTAAAGCCTATGATGGGATTTGGTCTAAATAATAAGATTAACAATAATGGCTCTAATAACAACAGCTAATAGTTGCTGGGACTTCACAGGCATAATAAATTTTTTTAAGCACAAAAATAACCAAGAACCCCTAGCAGCAATGACAATCGTTGCCCAGATTTTCAGATTTTACCAAAAAAAAAAAAAAAATCTAAAAAACATTAATTTTTTTCACAGAATTTTTCAAAAACTGCTTTTTAAAGAAGAGGACTGCTAGATACATCAGGTTCAATGCCAAAGACCATTAGAATTTGTTTCTGTTTAAAAAAGAATTCAGATGGTTAGAGCGGGAAGATCTGTGTTACTCACTAGGTCCTCACTTTTTCCTAGCTTCAGAAGAAAATCCTGCCTAAGATTTCCTCCCATTAACACTAGCGAATTGGAAATACGAAAGCAAGTAAGCTCACCCTCCTTGCTTCCTGGAGAGATTCTCCATCTCTTCCAGAAAGTAAGAGTCATTGAGAACATGGGACCCAATATCCTACGATAGCTAGAGTGGACCCTCTTCCAGAAATGAGTAGTCACTGGTAATGTAGAAATGAAAACAAAATTTTCCACGGAGGAAATGTTGATTGAGGTTCGTCAGTAATTATCCTCTACATGAACTTTTACTGGAAGCAATTCCACTAACCTCTTCATGCAGGACCAAATTCTTGCTAAGAAATGTTTCTCGTCCACCTATGCTTTTTGCCAGAGGCAACCATGATGGGTAGAAAGCAGTGGTCTTGGAGGCAGAAAGCAGAGCTTCCTCGTCCATAGTAAGTACCATCTCCTCAGCCCAAACCCAGAAGGCTGCTTAGAAGCAACATGTGAAAGTCTCTGTTACATGCGAGGAACTCTATTTACCTGTTTTTGTTTTTTTTTTTAAGATTTTATTAATTTATTTGAGAGAGAGTGAGTGAGCACGAGCTGGGTGAGGGGCAGAGGGAGCAGACTCCCCGCCGAGCAGGGAACCCGACGAGGGGCTCGATCCTGGAACTCCGGGACCATGACCTGAGCCGAAGGCAGCCGCCCAACCAACTGAGCCACCCAGGCGCCCCTACCTGTTTATTTTAAAGCAAAAGATTTTGTCTCTTTAATTACAGTGGTACAAAATACACCATTATAACCCAAGTCATGTTTGGATCATCAATAAAATAGCTAACACCGGGACGCCTGAGCGGCTCAATTGGTTAAGCAACTGCCTTAGGCTCAGGTCATGATCCTGGAGTCCCGGGATCGAGTCCCGCATCAGGCTCCCTGCTCGGTGGGGAGTCTGCTTCTCCCTCTGACCCTCCCCTATCTCATGCTTGCTCTCTCATTCTCTCTCTCTCAAATAAATAAATAAAATCTTAAAAAAAAAAAAATAGCTAACACCCAGTGCTTCCTAGGCACACTGTGTGAAAAACTTCGTATTATTCCCCCTGGATACCCACAACAGCCCTATGTGGTAGTTTCTCTCATCATGCCCATTTTTCAGATGAGGAAACTGAGGGTTAGGAAGTTAAAGTCACACGCCCACCCACCATCACATAGTAAGTGAAAGAGCTGGGCTCTCTGTCTCCAGAAATCCATCTTAGTAAACAGTGCTACCCTGCTGCTCAAAACCGAGGTATGAGCCCTAAAATCAACCCTTCTGGGTAATAAGGCACTTCTCAGTTACTCATTTCACAGTAATTTTGGTATAATTTTTGCTTGCAAAAGAAAGGTAGTGGGCAAGCACAGACAGGAGGCTGCCAATCCATACCTGGCGCCAAAAAATCTGGCAGCAAAGTAGGTGAGTAAACATCCGTAAAGAAACAAGTCAGGGCTACCCTAAACACCCAGTACTGGGCATTATTTGAACAAATTATGGTTCCTCTAAAAGGTGAATGAGAATAAAAATTATGTTGGAAAAAAAAAAGTTAAAGACCTAAAATATTATTTAAAGCGAGGGAAACAAGTCAAAACAAAATGAGCACTAGGGGAGAAAACACATAGAAGATAAAAAATGACTAGATTATTTGCACAAAAACAATTCTCTCTGAATGATAGGGTTAGAGCTTAATTTTTACTTTGTACTTTTCTGTGCTTTCCAATTCGTTTAGACGATAAATGCATTAGCTGGATCATCAAGGAAAAACTGCTGAGAAAACGAGAGGTTTGTTTGTACAGCATGTGTGCAAAAGTAATACTTACTACATGTCTACATAAAGAGAAGATCCAAAGTACAAGAGCATATTCATACAAGGCAGCTCACCCTGTCACATCTAGGTTGGTTCAAAGGGTATCAAATCCAGGAAACAAATCCATCTCTAATAGTTAACCACACTTTAGGACTCGAGAATCAAGAACAAAGTCCAGTTGGGAGTGACCAAACTAGAAAAGAGCATTCTCCAATCCAGCAATAACTCTTTGAGTTGAAAGGATCAACTGTAGGAGGGAAACTATAGGTTTCACCTTCAACCAGTTGAGAAGTCGAATCAGATTGTCCTTTGAATACAATACCACCCAAAGAAACCAGGCTTCCACAGTACTTACCAATGTCTTACAAGGGTCTAAACCGTACTTGCTCACCTTCAATCCATTCACTGTAAGCTATCACAGTGAATTTCTGACCATCCACAGTATAAAATTCTCTTTGGGCAAGAGCCTTCCCTCCGCTGCTATGATTTTCATAGTTTCTCACAGACTCATTGCAAGAAATACTTCCTCCATCGATGACACCAACCAAAGCCCACGCTTGCCTAGAAGGGAAAAGAGCATGTGCCTTATTTGTCATGGTACCAGCTCAGATCCTTGACACAGATGTTGTGTCAGGTGCTGCTTAATCTTGTATTTCATTTTTATCAGTCCTGCTATCTCTTTTTCCATGACGCTGCAAGTCCAAACCTTGACTGAAGTCACCGACGTCACAGAAGGAAATGCATCTGGATTTTAAATCCTTGTTTGTTTAGCTCTGTAAGAGGTGAAACACCGATGGTTGGGACTAAAATGAATCACTGTCTCCCTTCCTCAATACACACCCCTATTATTCACCCATCATTCTGGCCACAAACCCATTTATTTCCCTGGTTTTAAAATGAGTATGGCATGCACCCCAATGTTTAGAGCAGCATTATCAACAATAGCCAAAATATGGAAAGAGCCCAGACGTCCACCAACTGATGAATGAATAAAGAAGATGTGGTGTATATATACAATGGAATGTTACTCAGTCATAAAAAAGAATAAAATCTTGCCATTTGCGAAGACACGGATGGAGCTAGAGTTTATTATGCTAAGAGAAATAAGTCAGTCACAGAAAGACAAATACCATATGATTTCACTCATGTGGAATTTAAGAAACAAAACAGATGAACATAGGGGAAGGGGGAAAAAAAAGAGAGAGAGAGGGAAGCAGACCAGATGGGATTCTTATATATAGCGAACAAACTGACAGTTACCAGAGGGGAGGTGGGCTGGGGGCTGGATGAAACAGGTGATAGGGATTAAGGAATGCACCTGTCGTGATGAGCACGGGGTGATGTATGGAAGTGTTCAATCACTAGATTGTACACCCGAAACTAATATTACACTGTAGGTTAACTAACTGGAAATCTAAATAAAAACTTTAAAAAGAGAGAAAAGAAAAAATTAAAAAATAAAATGAGTATCACCTGCTCTCTTTTGAGTTCTCAGCAATGTTCCCAAATCTGGCTGCATCATAGAATGACATGGGGAGCTTTAGGAAGCCATCCACACTCAGACCCAGCCCAGACTGACGCCATCATCATTTCTCCAGGTGGGGCATGGCATTAGTATATTTTCAAAGCTCCCCAGACGATTTGAATATGCAGCCACACTTGAGAACCACGGAGTTAGAGAGTGGTTCTCACTTTGGTCAAATCAGATTTGATTTGGGGACCCACCCGCTGATTGCCTGAGGTGAGGCCAGAGCATGCGCATTTCTAACAAACACCCAGGTGACGCTGATGCTCCTGGTCTGGGGACCACACTGAGAACCCCTGAGTTAGAGGTCAGAGGTGAGAGCATCAAACACCTGGGGGCCCTCCCCTTCAGAGATTCTTATGTAAAAATTTCTAAGGGGGCCCTGGGCATGGGATTTAAAAAAAAATCTCAGGAGTGCAAAGCTGAGAACCACTGGGTTACTGGTTTCTTAATAATTTTAAATCAAAGTTGTATAATCACTATCCAACAGATTGAAAATTTTGCATGTCATGTATCTATTTGTTAAAAAACAACTGTGTTTGAAAATGCCCCCTGGGGCGCCTGGGTGGCTCAGTCGTTAGGCGTCTACCTTTGGCTCCCTTTGGCTCGGGTCGTGATCCCATGGTCCTGGGATCAAGCCCCGCATCGGGCTCCCTGCTGGGCGGGAAGCCTGCTTCTCCCTCTCCCACTCCCCCTGCTTGTGTTCCCTCTCTCGCTGTGTCTCTCTGTCATATAAATAAATAAAATCTTTAAAAAAAAAAAAAAGAAAGAAAATGCCCCCGAATTTCATTTTATTTCTGTAATAAACATCCCAGGGACTTGCTCAAACTTGTGGCCAAACTAAAAAAAGAACAAAGACAAAAAGCCAAAAAAAAATTTGCCTTAAGATTCCTGGTTTAAGGGGCGCCTGGGTGGCTCAGTCATTAAGCGTCTGCCTTCGGCTCAGGTCATGATCCCAGGGTCCTGGGATCGAGCCCCACATCGGGCTCCCTGCTCAGCGGGGAGTCTACTTCTCCCTCTCCCATTCCCCCTGCTTGTGTTCCCTCTCTCGCTGTGTCTCTCTCTGTCAAATAAATAAATAAAATCTTAAAAAAAAAAAAAAAAAAAAGATTCCTGGTTTAAAACCTGGAAAAAAATATCAATTTCCTACTCTAGAGGGATATATATATATATATATATATATATACACACACACACACATACATATATATATGCCAAATGTAATCTATGCCAGACAGATGGCTGGATATTCAGATAAAAGTTAACCAAAGCATGCCTATATCCTTATAAATTCCACACCTGCCCCTGCGTGGATTAGCTACTCTTCAGCTGACTACGCTTTATAGCTCTATTTATACTCCCTGATACAGCACAAAGAATCAAATGCCAAATGTCTCAATTTATTATCTCCTATGTGAGAGGAAAGGAGAAGAAATAGCAGAGCCTTCCTTTATTTACCAGAGCTGCCTCAGCAACTATAAAACAATGTTCTATTCTCCTGACATTATCTCCAAAACACTCCTACTTCCCTCCTCTACTTGAGGAAAATTTCACCACACAGAACAGTATCTTCAAAGGCGGGTGTTTATGTACATTGGAGATAAGGTCAAAGCAATGGAACATTGGCAAAGGATCACAACTCAAATTCCTCTGTCAAATCAGCAGCATTATTTTCAAGGGAATTTGGAAACCAGGAGGAAAGGAACCCAAAAAAGCCAAACAAAATATTCACTGCTGATGATCACGCAAATCCAGGAAAATAATGGAGTAAACAGACAAAAGTTGTCATCCTGGCATATACTGGATAATGAAACGGAGAGATCGTGTTTCCACTCCTAGGTCTATAAATTACAGAACTATGGACACATGGGTTTTAAGAGATGGATAAAAGAACATTTGGAGAAAGCCTTTTTTTTTTTTAAAGATTTTATTTATTTATTTGACAGAGAGAGACACAGCGAGAGAGGGAACACAAGCAGGGGGAGCGGGAGAGGGAGAAGCAGGCTTCCCGCTGAGCAGGGAGCCCGATGCGGGGCTCCATCCCAGGACCCTGGGATCACAACCTGAGCTGACGGCAGACGCTTAAACGACTGAGCCACCCAGGCGCCCCATGGAGAAGCCCTTTTTATAACAGAGGTCCGAACTGGACGGGATGTCCAGCAGTGCGTACCCTGGGGAAGTCACACAATAGAAAATGAACAAACAGCAATGAAAACAAACCAGCACCGCACATACCCGTTATGTTATGTATATATAACTCAGTTAACACAGAGTTGAGCAAAGAAGCCAGATGCAAAATAGGATATACTGTCTGCTCGCATTGACACGACGTCCAGAAACAGGCAAACCTAAACTTTTCGCGATCTCCACAAATTCCAGTGAGTGGTTATCTTTGCTGAGCAGAGGGAGTGATCAGTGAAACAGAGGGGACACAGCCAGGGGGCTTCCGGGCCACTGGCAATAATGATCTATGTCTTCACCTGGAGGGTGACTATCCAGGTGTCACGTTGTGATTAAGTCATTAGACCCTGCATTCTTGTTTTTAGCACTTTTCTGCGTGTGTATTATATTTAATCCTGAAATTTTTAAGAACCCACCTCCAAGGTTTGCCACCTGCTATTCCCTGTCTAGAGAGCCCTCCTTCTCCGACTGCCTACAGAGCATGCTCCTAAACTCCCCTCAGGTTTCTCACCTTTGGGAAGCCTCGACAGATTCCCCAAGCCGATCTGGGGGCTCCCTCTACCTGCACTCCCATTCCAGCCTATAAGCAAGGGTCTCACTGTACGCTCCCGTCTATTTAGGTGTGTTTATCCACCGGATTAAACAAGGGCTCCGAGGTAGTGTTCTTTCATCTCAGCACCTAGGGGTAACCCAGCACTCAGCACCTCCTCAATATCCCTGGGGTGAAGAAAAGGCATTTTGAGAACATTACACTTTTCTTCATTAATTTTGTCTTCTTAACTTTCTCTAGAATTTCCACAGATACTGTTCCATTCCAACAATCAACGGAAGGAAAATAACAACTAGATCCATCAACCATCCGAGGAAAAAAATAACTAGACCCTTTCAATATGTGAGTTTTTTAAGTCCTCTTCCTTTTCACGGCAGACTCATTCCCTGGCTTTACGAAGAACAGTAAGCAGAATTCAAACTTCTCTTTTCTGAATTACATGTTGAGCCGGCTACTTCCCCCAGCCTCAGGGCTGGATGAGGAAATCCTGGTGAGCTACAGGAGGGGGGCCCAGGCTCCAGCAGCGGGGGCGGCAAAGACTCTGTGCCCATGAACTTGCTAGCCCTCCAGTCGCTTGCTTTCCTCACCTGCGCCCAGGCTCCATAGACCTGCCCCAATCAAACAAGCAGACGCAAATCAGCAGGCAGAGGACTCCAAAAAAGGAAAACAACACTGGGCACGTGCCCCTCCCTCAGGCTTTCCCCCCCGCAACTTTTATACCTCCGTGCAGAATCAAGTAGCCTGCGTTTCATTCGGTTTGCCCAAGGTGATGAAAGAGGGAAAGAAACTGCCCTGCAGCTGCCCATTTCTCAGTAGCACATTTCTGTTCTTCACTTTTCAAAGCCCGACACTCCGGTTCACAGAGTGCTTCATCAACCGAAGCCAAGAGAAGAGCGTTTTGTAACCAGCATCCCGCGCCCCCCAGACCCATGTTTCAGAGCAAGAGTGGCCATATTCTGACACCCGAAGCCAGGCTGTGGCGTGTCCTGTCCCTTTCTGCAGCCCCTGTCATACAGACACAGACTCCAACACGGAGCTGGGAAGGAAGGTAAAAGGTCTGCCCACCTGTAGCCCAGTCCTTGGATCAGCTTACTTCCCAATCGGTCCTGGATCATTTGTATGGTTCCTTGTAAGAGGCTCTTGGCTGCCGAATCTCCGACCGCTATGGCGACAATCCGGCCTGGATCCTGTATTCTCAGAAATTCCTGCAGTCGTCTACTCTCATTGTGGTATTCATGAGTATCAAACCTCGCACTTTCCAGAATTTTGGCCGTGTCTTGGTCAATGATCCTCACGTTGAGGCCCCTAGAAAAGTCCTTTTCAAAGGCGTAGGACCCAAAGGTCAAGCCTGAGGAATGCAGAGTTCTCGCCAACAACGTCCACGAGACCTTCTGTGCCCCGTGTATCTCCAGTGTCCCACCAGCTTCCACACCAATAAATTTCTTGCCAAATGTTGGCATACTTTCACCTTCATCTGACTTGCCATACAAGGCCATTGTCGCTTTGGATTTATAGCGGCATTTTTCTGCTCCAATATGAAGCGCCCCACCATCCTTGATCAGGATGTAACGAGTCCTCAAAGTAATATTTCTGGATCCATCTTTATCATCGCCAAATACAAGCAATCCTGCAAGGAACAACACTAGTATCAGTCAACTTCCAAAACATCTCTCTGGGACATAGAGAAACAGAGTTTACCTTAAGTGGGGGTGAGGAAGAAAAGACTTCTGCAGTTAAGTTGGGGAAAAAATTTATTAAGAGTCTGCTTAGAAAATTAAGCCTGTTTTCAAAATAGTAAAGGCAGAAATGGAGAGTTCATGTCTCAGCATGCTAGAAATGCCCAGGGGCATGAATTTCAACCCATTCCACCTTAGGGCTAAATTATTTTTAGAAAAATATCTAAGAGCCTCCAAATCATTTTTACATATGTTAACCCATGTTAATTCTCTCATCACTCTCCGTAGCTGTAACAAAGATTTAGCTATGAGAGATCACCTTCTGGAACTGTTTCCTATCAATCCGAGGTCTTGACTTGAGTGATTTTTTTTTTTTTTTTAAGATTTTATTTATTTAAGAGAGAGCATGAGAAGGGGGAGGGTCAGAGGGAGAAGCAGACTCCCTGCCGAGCAGGGAGCCTGATGCGGGACTCCATCCCGGGTCTCCAGGATCATGACCTGAGCCGAAGACAGTCGCTTAACCAACTGAGCCACCCAGGCGCCCGACTTGAGTGATTTCTAAGGTCCTCTTAGCTCTTGAATTCTATGGTTCTACCTTAGGAACTTCTCATGCCCCATGGCTAGACCAACACCACATTCTAAAGGCTAAGAACAGTTTTCTACATACAGAACATCAAATGCCCCCCACAGCAATGAGCAGCCTTGCAGCCCCCATAGGCAGGAACCATTCCTCACCTCCATCCTGAATGACTATAGAATTCACCGTGGCATCCGAGGTCAGACGGAACATATCTCCCTCCTTGATAACAACTTGCTTTGCAGAATCCTGTCCTGGATCCCAGTTCCTGAGACGTGGGTTCTGATCTGGGCAATTCTCTATAAAAAAAAAAATGCAACATCAGTATCGCATCAATGCAACAAAATGCAAGAATGCCTTTAGCCAGATCCAAGTACTACCCTCATTTTTTGCAATCTGCACGGGATGGGCAGACCTGTTTTAAGTCCCTGCCATAAGGATGGAAATCCCATCCCATTCCACCTAGCAGATATATCCAATCCTTTACTTCAACGCATAAAAAAGGTTGCCCTACACAACTAAGTTGCTACCATCTAGTTCGGGTCTAACTCCACAAGGAAAACACAGAGTTCCCCTGAATCATCTACTCTGGAAATAAATTAACAGCAAGAGGCAAAACTGTGATTTGCCTTTGGACCCACACTAGGAAGCAGTTTTAGAAAACAAAATATATTCACAACATACTAGTAAATTAAAAATGGGAACTGCTAAGTAATAGGTATGTCAGGTCTTCCCAGGTTCCTTCCTTTTTGCACAGTAGGTTGAAAGAAGCATCTCTATCATTCCACAGACCGCAGCTGATAAATACCAGCTGATAAATACCAGCTATCTGCAGATAAGCACGCTTTCCCAATGAAACTGGAAGAGGCAAATGGCCCAAGGCATGACTTCTCATTTTCAGAGATGAGGAAACTACAGACCAGAGAAGCCAAATCCAAGATTACTCAGCAAGCTGAGTGACATGCAAGTTCCCCCTTAAGAAATGAGGTTTACTGGACATGTCGCGTTCCTTTACTAGAATTAGGATTTGCCCCTTGAACAGAGGAGGATGGAAACATAAAAGTATTCTGCATTGCCACAGCTATTTAATGCATGAGACCTTTAGTTGCTGCTATAATTGCAGGGGAGGGCAGGAATCACACGGGTTTCGATCAACTCCTGACCAAGTATTTACAGAGGATCCATTTGCTCACTTTATACTAGATACTGTAAAATTTATAAAGCACAGGATGAACTCACAGCCTGCAGAGTTTATACTAGAGCTTGGGAGAGAAGCCACCAGCTAGACAATAATTAAACACTGAAGAATGTGGTAGTCGTGTGATGCGCAAATGAGCTCAGAGAAAGGAGGGGTGGGCTGAAGCACCTGAGACAGTTTCAACGGAACAGGACCCTCGACCTGGACCCTCAAAGGGCGGGTAGTACTTAAATAAGAGGAGCATGGGGGCGCCTGGGTGGCTCAGTAGGTTAAACATCCGACTCTTGATTTCGGTTCGGGTCGTGATCTCAGGATCGTGAGATGGAGCCCTGTGTCGAGCTCCATGCTGGGGCGTGGAGCTTGCTTAAGATTCCCTCTCTCTCTCTCCCCCGCTCTGCGCCTCCGCGGGCTCCCTCTCCAAAAATTAAGAAAAAAAAAAAAAAAGGGCGCCTGGGTGGCTCAGATGGTTAAGCGTCTGCCTTCGGCTCAGGTCATGATCCCAGGGTCCTGGGATCAAGACCCGCATCAGGCTCCCTGCTCAGCGGGGAGCCTGCTTCTCCCTCTGCCTCTCTCTCTGTCTCTTATGAATAAATAAAAAATCTTTATAAATAAATAAATAAATAAATAAATAAATAAATAAATAAAAAGAAAGAAAGAAAGGAGCATGAAGGTGAGAGATGCAAGTACCCCTCGCTACCCAAGTCCGTTGGTTGCTCAGTTAGAAGGGCAAGGTGTAGCCCATATTTAAACTCAGCCAAGGTAGGGATAGGCAAGATGTGCTTGGGAATCATATGAAGGTGGAAGGTACACGTTGGGAAATCATAGGAGGAAAAGTAGAGAGGCTGAGTGCAGCACCAAGATATTAATTTTTATGGAAAGAAAATTCTGATTCCTCGTTTTGAATTGTGTAACCCTTAATGCAAACATCTCATTTCTAAGCACTCGTGTTGCCCTAGGCTCATGCTCTCTCTTTGAGGTGACATTAACTACTGCAGTTAAAATCAGCCTCACTGGTTAAGTCCTTGGCAATTATCTCATGTAATTTTTCTCAAAGCAGTTTCATAATCACCGACATTTAATTCAGATAAATCAGTGATCGTTACTATTAGACTAGAAATAATCCTTAAATGTTTCTTTCCGTTGAAGAAACAAGAAATCTCTTAAATGTGTTCTGACTTACTACTAAGGATTTCTTAAACTTCTCTTCAACCTCCCTCTCTTCCCATAAAACATCGAGCTAGAGCTCTCCATGATGTTACATCACAAGCAAATGTATGCCCCATATAACAAGCACTATATACCCAGCTACTGAGAAGGAAATCCAGTCTTTTGACATGAAGAGCCTACCAAATGGTTATATAATTTCTCTTGGTTTTTGTTTTGTTGTTGTTTTGTTGTTTTGTTTTTTTTAGAGAGGAAAAGAGAGAATCTTAAGCAAGCTCCATGCCCAGTGCAGAGCCCCATGCTGGGCTCGATCTCACAACCCTGAGATCATGACCTGAGCTGAAATCAAGAGTCAGACGCTTAATTGACTGAGCCACCCAAGTGCCCCAATTCCTCTTGTTTTTAATTATTTCCCAGGAGACCATGCTTCCTTAGGAACCATCACCAAAAACTCTCATCTATTTCCTTCCAGTAAAGTACACTTAATGAGGAAATCCATGGTCTGCAGAAAGCGCGGACAAATAGCTCTACAGCCCCGCCTTCCCGGCTGCCCACTGTTAAGCTGCGGGTTCATTATTAAAATTATGTAACAGCAATAACCAAAGTGAGGCTGACCCCGAAGGATGTCAGCATACCACGTATTTCTACCAAAGTTCTACACTTATACTGCCAAAATGTGAAACTACAGAACGTTGATTCAAAGGAACCACATCAGTGATTCACGGTCTTAGACGGAAAATGAAAACATCAATTAAAGCCACGGATTTCAGCTCTGATCTTCCCCCCAGATCTGGCATCTCTTTACTGCAGATTACTTGTGAAGAATGACTCAACTGCAGCAAACTTCGCTATTTTGCTGGAGAAAAGGGAAGAGAAAATCAATTTGAGGAGCCAACAGAAAGCAGTGTGACAAATTCATTCCGTGGTTGACTGGCCTGGTCAACAAAGATGTTGATATGAACATTTCTTACTTCAGGTCTATTTTCTTAGAAGCATTGACACAATCTCCCCCAGGACTTCAAAGTCTATAAAACCGCTAAAGCACTCATGGAAACTAAATAAAATAGTATTTGTAAGTCTTGCAAATAATAACATGCTTCTCAGATGTTGTATCCATTTAAGGAGGCATCTAATTTGACAAAAATCTGTCCTAGATAGTAAAAGAAAAAAAAACTGCAGACAAAAATGATGCCCCAGTCCAGGTTGTTATGGTCCGCTTCTCCTTCAACAGCCCTGAGCAATCTGATTTTCAGCCTGGTAGATGGGACTCTATCCTGAGCCCATTCTTTATTGATACTAGATTGAGACTGACAATGAATTTCTTCAAAACCATTTGAAGTACTGATATATTACCAACTTGCAAAGCAAAGGCCATTTAAGAAATAAAAACGTGCCCACAAGATATTTAATTATGAAGTAATAAGGGATTTTTAGATAAATGTATCAGACCTTAAAGCTCCTAATGGATGTTTTCCTTTTAGGATACACACTGTTCCTCAAAAATACTTGAAACTTCTCTTTTAGAACTGTCTCCTAGCCAGTTTCAAGCCACAGAACACAGATCTTAGTATTTTCACTCATTTAAAAATAAAATCAAATGGGGCGCCTGGGTGGCTCAGTTGGTTAAGCGACTGCCTTCGGCTCAGGTCATGATCCCAGGGTCCTGGGATCGAGCCCCACATCGGGCTCCCTGCTCAGCCAGGAGCCTGCCTCTCCCCTCCCACTCCCTCTGCTTGTGTTCCCTCTCTCGCTGTGTCTCTCTCTGTCAGATAAATAAATAAAATCTTTAAAAAAAAAAAAAAAGATTCTTAAAATGAACATTTTGAAAAGAAATGCTCCAAAAACATCTTGAGCACTGGGACAAAATAGCAAAATGGAAGGAGGAGCAATCCTTCGGCTGTATCATTTCCAGTGGATTCCTTTAACATTTGCTTTAATAAGCAGGTAGGCCTTCTATTCTCTACATATGAATTAGCTAGAGCCAAGTTAAGATAACACAAGCTTTTCTTTTTAATTCTATTCTATTTCCTTCCCTCCTCCTTCTCCTAGAACATGTGCTCTGTACACGTGCGTGCCCACACGTGCGTACACACGCACTTACCATCTGGAGCGTATTTTGAGGAGATCCCTAAAATGACCGTGAGTGCAACAAAAAATGAGAAACTAGTGAAAGCAAAGCAAATGAAGGTATTTTTGTGCCTCTTCTGCTTCTGTCTTTCCCTCTGGGCTTGCTGCTCTTCAGGGGAGAAAGCAAAGGTGGCCCGGGCTTCCTGTCTGATGGAGGTCAGTTTGGCTGAAGCTTGGCTCTTTGGAGGAGGAGGGGGCCGCAGGGGCACGACCTTCCCTGGCACGTAGCCAGACGAGCGATGGCTGCTTCCATTCTGAGGCTGGAGGAAAGCAGGGGAGTGTCCCCTGGAATCAGTGGCATGCATGATAAACTGTCACTGCGAAAAGAAAAAAAATTAAGGTTCAGAAATGTGAGAATTGGGGCGCCTGGGTGGCTCAGTCGTTTAAGCGTCTGCCTTTGGCTCAGCTCATGATCTCAGAGTCCTGGGATCGAGCCCTACATCGGGCTCCCTGCTCCGCGGGAAGCCTGCTTCTCCCTCTCCCACTCCCCCTGCTTATATCCCCTCTCTTGCTGTGCCTCTCTCCATCAAATAAATAAATAAATAAAAACTAAAAAAAAAAAAAGAAATGTGAGAATTGTGGCTTTTTTTTTTTAAAGATTTATTTATTTGAGAGCGTGCGCACGTGAGCGACCAGGGGAGGGACAGAGGGAGAGAGAGAGAATCCTCAAGCAGACTCCTTGCTGAGTGCAGAGCCTGACGTGGGGCTCGATCCCAGGACCCTGAGCTCACGACCTGGGCTGAAGCCAAGAGTTGGCCGCTCAACCGACCACGCCACCCAGGCACCCCTGTAATGGCTTTACGAAGTGTTTTTTATTGTGATCAAATCATGTCGCGTGAAACTGACAACTTAAGCCATTTTTAAAGTGCACAATCTGGTGACATTCAGTACCTTCACAATTTTGCACAACCATCACCACCAACCATCTCCAGGACATTTTTATCATCCCAAAGAGAAACTCTGTAGCCATTATGCAAGAATTCCCCATTCCTCCCTTCCCCCCAGTCCCTGGTAACCACTGTAACGACTCTGAAAATACCAAGTCAGCTCACACCCCTGACAGAGTCACTGTCTTCTAATGTCACTGCTTCTTGAGCCTGGCTGCACATCTGAATCACCCACTAACATTAAAGTCCCGTGCCACAGCCCAAACAATGAAGTCAGGATCCAAGCATCTCTATCTTTTAAATGCCCCCCACAAAGCGAGTCTAACGAGCACCTTGGTTGAGAGTCACTCTAAGGCAACCGTTCTCAATTTGCATTGTGCCTAAGAATCACCAGGGGTATTTGTGATCTCCAGCTCAATTGGCGCATGGATTTTATATCTTTAACACATACCCTGGTGAGACACTGAAGCAAGTGGTCACACTTTTTGAGTATCATGACTCTAAGCTCTTCCAGCCGAAGTTAAAGTCCATGCATCTTACGAAGACCATAAGTTCCAATAGACAAGCTTTCACGTTTAGGTGTTCAATTTCCCTGCTAGATTTTTCTTTTTTCTTTTTTTAATTTATAGATTTTTTTTTAAGATCTTTATTTATTTATTTGACAGAGAGAGAGAGAGACAGCAAGAGAGGGAACACAAACAGGGGGAGTGGGAGAGGGAGAAGCAGGCTTCCCGCAGAGCAGGGAGCCCGACGTGGGGCTCGATCCCAGGACTCTGGGATCATGACCTGAGCCGAAGGCAGAAGCTTAACGACTGAGCCACCGAGGCGCCCCTCCCTGCTAGATTTTTCTTTTGGTGAAGCAACTTAAGCATTCGTACCTGTGTTATCCCTTACCTATAGACTATGAACTCATTTAGTGAGGAAACCTAAAGTCTACATTCTCTGGTTAAAAAAGAGACAACAGGCCCAAAATGGAGTCCCTTGTGCTAAAGCCATGTCACCAAACCAAGACTTAACATCTAACCTACTTGTGGTTTCAGACTCTCTCAGGAACGTAACCTTTAACCAGTCTGAAGTTACCTGGTCAGCACTAGTAAGATAATCTGCTTGACAGACCCCTGCCTTCCCCCAAAGGAAGGTGACCTCGCCTGAAACAATCCACTCTTTGCTAGAAACTTCTTTTTCTGCCCCCTGCCTCCCATTTTGTAAAGCTCCTTGGAGACCCTTTCTATCTGCTAACATAAGATGCTGCCTGATCCATGAATCATTAAGTAAAGCCAATTAGATCTTCAAATTCACTCAACTGAATGCTGTTTTTTAACAATCTCTTTAAATCTTCAAATTTTGTTTAAAAAATAGGCATTCAAATATTATGGTTAGAATAATTTAAAAAAAAAACCTAACTCAGAATCCTTACTGCCAGGCACTGTTCTAAACCTCTCACGTATATTACTCATCTAATACATTTAATACAACAAATCTCCGTAGCTCCCATGGCCCCCATTGTACACATGAGAAAAACTGAGGCCTACAAAGGTTAATTAGCAAGTATATGGGTAAACCAGGACTCAAACCCAGGGCACTAGAGTTCAGGCTCTTAACCGTTACACTAATGTGTCTTTCAGAACAATTGAGAGGCGATAATGTCAAAGAAATCAGTTTTCTGATTTGCAAGGGTGTAACTAGAATGAGTTGAGTCTGAAAGAGCACATTAATATTTTCAAGAATTCTTCATGCAGAAGTTCACTACAAATGATTCTTATCTAAGAGAAGCTGACACATAAACCAAGGTCCTTTTTATTCTTTAGCGTAAGCACCTGTTTAGTTTCTGAATGAAAGAGTAAGTTTTGAATGCAACCCTATTCTGTTACTTTGCAAAGTCAAAGAAAGAATGCAAGGAAGCAAGAAATGCTATGCTTTTATCATGTTCTTATTGCAAGGACTGTGGGTGAATAAGATGTGTTCAATGGCTTCGGAAACATGGTGTTCAACCTCTTTCCTTACTTCCCTTCCTTAATAAGTAGAGCATCTCAGAGTCACCTGATTTCATTCAGTACCCTTGTGATTAATCCCCTCATCTTCTGCCAAAACAATGAATAAGATCCAAGTCACAGGGGTAACCCCCAAATTGCTCTAAACTACAGCAAATCCATGAAACACAAAATGTGGTCATTAGAAAAGCCATTAATAAGCATTCCCAGGAACCAAACGATCTGGAAATTAATGGGGACAGAAAGGGAATCTAATCAGGAATTGATGCGGATTTTACATGGGGCAAAGAACATTCTCAGAGTCAGTGTGTCTGTCAAAAACACTTGGTTAGTGGGGTTTGATTTCTGAACAAAAGTAATTATTTAGATGAAGCTTAAGCTCCGTGACAAAGGGAAGAGAACACGATTCAAGGTGCTATTGAAGAAACTGCTGCATGTGCCAAACAGCAGAACGAAATAATGGAGACATCCTGCTGGAACAAATGAGAGAGTATAACAAAGACCCCTTTATGATCCTCTATTAACAAAGACAGGATGAAACTAGATATTCTTGAGTGCCAGGCTCACCAGGGTGGGAGGGGAAGCAGGACTATGATCTGCTCTGAAAGGGAGTGGGAAGCTTTTGTTCGAGGCTGCAATCATCTGATACTTCATTGTTTCAGGGTGAGAAAGGTTGTTATTACTTAACAGGCTGGAGGGCCCTTTTGTGGGCAATGATGTGTCTCCAGATGTACCCACAATATAATACCAGGCAGTAAGAGGCTAAATGAAGCTGCCAACCCACTGGGAATAATTTGTGTCTTCACATTCACAAAATGATACCCTAACGTGGAAAACTCTGATGGTATCTGCCACAAATTAAAATGGTCAATAAATGAAAAATAACTGTGGCTCTGTTTTCCCCATAACTCTTTTGTAAAACTAAATATATATTTTTTTTTAATTTTTTTTTTTTTTGAGTAAACTCTACACCCAACATGAGGCTTGAGCTCATGACTCCCCGAGATCAAGAGTGGCTTGCTCTGCCAGCCAGGCACCCCAAAACTAAATACATTTATGTTCATATATTCTGAGCCCATTAGCTCCACTTTACTGGAAAACATGTAAATGCATAAGCGACAGATACAAACATTCTTTTCCTAAAAAGTAAACACACTGTTAAAACCATCTTAAAAAATTACAACCAGGGACACCTGGTTGGTCCAGTCAGAAGAACGTGCAACGCTTGACCTCGGGGTCATGAGTTCAAGCTCCATGTTGGGTGTAGAGATTACTTAAATAAACAAATAAATAAACATTTAAAACATTACAACTAAAAAAATCATTTTATGCAGACTTCTCTTTCAATTTATCATCATTTTTTAAAGATACAAGATACAAATACACTGCTTTAGAATTTCACTTTACATTTATGAGTTTACTTTAGGAGTAGGATTATGAATCAATTACTTAAAAATATGATTGCTAGTTACAGATTTCAATTCTTTGTGGGAAGAATTGACATTTCACTCATTCAATAAGCAATTGTGAGCTCTCCTGCAGTCACTAGAGAATTGTGGTAAGCACCATGGAGGATAGACAAAAGATTTGCAGATTTCTATCCCTAAGAAATACAATTCCTAAGTTCAATTTTAATGACTTGCTTGAAGGCAGAGTGGAATTGACCAAGGAAATACAGTTGACCCTTGAACTAAGGGGCGGTTAGGGGCACTGATCCCCATCTCCCCCACCAAGCAGTCAAAAATCCATGAATAACTTTTGACTCTCCAAAAATTTAACTACTAATAGCTTACTGTTGACCGGAAGCCTTATGGATGACATAAAACAGTGGATTACCACACATTTCGTATGTTATATGTATCATATACTGTATTCTTACAATAAATGAAGCTAGAGAAAAGAAAATGCTATTAAGAAAACACATTTACAGCTTGGATTAGTGTGAGTTTAGGGTTCTGAGAACAAAGAGGCACCTTAACAGAAGAAAACATGAAGAGTTCCCTCCAGCTCTCAAGACTTCAAGGTGAGTCTGAGCGGTCATTTTAAACTTTTTATGACAGAGCAATGTTTTTACTCAATACACTAATAAATTTGCTCATATTACATGCCATTTTTAAGAGGGCTGTCTCCCTCGTGTAAAGAACACAGTACTCTATGGAAGGAACACGTTCGTATTTTATGATGTATTAGAAGAACTAGTACAGCGTGAGCTAAATCCCTAAACACTGACAGATAATCCAAAACGGGGCAAAACCAAGTCATTCGAGTTTGGAAATGCACCCCATGAGGGTTTTGAAGCATAACTTTTGGCATTTGAAAGTATTCCCTCGGGGCGCCTGGGTGGCTCAGTTGGTTAAGCGACTGCCTTCGGCTCAGGTCATGATCCTGGAGTCCCTGGATCGAGTCCCGCATCGGGCTCCCTGCTCGGCGGGGAGTCTGCTTCTCCCTCTGACCCTCCTCCCTCTCATGCTCTCTCTATCTCATGCTCTCTGTCAAATGAATAAATAAAATCTTTAAAAAAAAAAAAAGTATTCCCTCATATGTATTTACTGGATGGTAAAAAGTGGTAGCCCGAAAGGCTTAGTAATAATTAACTAAGAAGTAAAATCATTAAGTAAATAAGTAAATATCATCTGTCATATTTCATGCTATCATAGAAATAAATATCATGCCATTAAAGATCTTCACAGGGAATTTAGGCAAAGATTTAAAGTAGGTAATACAAGAAATTACTAAGAACATGAAACTATATCATGCAAATGCTGAAAAAGGGGAAGCATTCAAAATCTACTACTTTTGTCAAAAAAAAAACTCACAAAAAAATCTTTAAAACTTGCTATTATTTTATTTATTTTTTTAAGGATTTTATTTATTTATTTGTCAGAGAGAAAGGGAACACAAGCAGGGGGAGTGGGAGAGGGAGAAGCAGGCTTCCCGCCGAGCAGGGAGCCCGAGGCGGGGCTCGATCCCAAGACCCTGGGATCATGACCTGAGCCGAAGGCAGACACTTAACGACGGAGCCACCCAGGCGCCCCAAAAATTTGCTATTATTTTAAATAAAATTCTTCTGTTGGATAAAAAAGAGTGTACAACCTCAAACAGTAACTCAAGGTGGGAGGAGTCTGCATTTGGCAAGAGCACTCAATTACAAGAAGTAATCACAGAAAATAATTTATTTTGGAATTTCAGTAACATTAAAGGAGATCACGTTGGTGAGAGTTTCTTGCGCCTATAAAAAAAAAAAAAAAAAGAGCATGGGTGCCTGGGTGGCTCAGTTGGTTGAGCGACTGCCTTCGGCTCAGGTCAGGATCCTGGAGTCCCGGGATCGAGTCCCGCATCGGGCTCCCTGCTCGGCGGGGAGTCTGCTTCTCCCTCTGACCCTCCTCCCTCTCATGCTCTCTGTATCTCATTCTCTCTCTCAAATAAATAAATAAAATCTTTAAAAAAAAAAAAAAGAGCATGATTTTAAGAAAAGTGATATATTCTCTTTTAAAGTCGTCAAACACCGTGCTATCCCATCCACGAAGCCCTGTCATCTCAGGATTCTACAAGAAGTTCCCTGGCTGTTCTTCCCTGCACTCTGTCTAAAACTCTTGGTCTGATGGCTCAGTTGGTAGAGCCTGTAACTCTTGACCTGGAGTTCAAGCCCCACGTTGAGTGTAGAGATTACTAAAAAAAAAAAATTTTAAATAAAACTCTAGTTGGATCATCTTGCTTTCTGCCTTATGTTTCAGTTAACATGTGGACTTGTCCATCCATCCCCTGCAGTTGACTATAAGCTTCTTGAGAACAGGGACTAGTCTTACTTATCTTAGGATTCTCACAGGACCTTCCACATCGTAGGTCCTCACTAGGTGCTTGTTGAACTTAGATCACTCTAGCTCTATAAACCACACACACAGATTGGAATTTCCCACTCAATCTTTCCTTGACATCCTTGAGGCTCTGGGAAATTTGTCTCATCCATCTGGATCTGTTGCCCTGATTTGGGAAAAACTGAGAACATTTACTACTTGAAGCAGAAAAGCCAAAGCATTAATTTTTACAAAACGCAATCCTAGTGTGCAATCTAGCAGGTGACTAAAGGTATTATTACCAACTGCAAACAGGCATTCTAAAGATAAAGAGTGGCAAACTAGACAAGCTCAGCCTTTCACAAGATTTTTTAATACTTGTAGCAAAACAGTACGAAATGCAGTAGGCACACAGGAAAAAGGAAAGTGTTCCATTCCACTTCGTATTGTCATGCTGACAGCCAGTAAGGGCTGCGATCTGGGGCACCTGGCTGGCTCAGTCGGTAGAGCGACTCTTGATCAGTGGGTCGTGAGTTCGAGCCCCACTTTGGGCACAGAGCTTACTTTGAAAACAATGCTGTGATCAAAGGGAAAGTCTTCTCAATACAGACATAGCAGTAATTCAAACTCAATAAGTGCTCTTTAAAAGGACTGAGTTTTCAAGTTCTTTCTACTGCTGAGATGCTAACATAGAAGACAAACGGCCTACTATACGTGCTTATCATTCACAGGGTGGTTGAGGACGCTTGCCCTCGAAGCTGTATATTCAGTCTCCCAAATCCCCCAGCCTCTCCAACCCAGTGGAGAGGGGTTCTCACAGCCCACTGCCATGCCATGGGTATCAACCCCATCATATCCAACACCTAATGAAAATGCACTACTTTTGACCCATTTTAAGTCTTTGAAATCCTACCTACACTTGTCATGAGAACTGATTTTTGACTGGAAAATCCAGGCTTACAGGGACAATCAAGAAGCTGGCATGATCTCAAGTTTACTCTTCTTTGATGAAGCGCATAATTTTTGAAACAGTATCCAGTCTAAAGATCAATTCTGCAAGTTACAGTCGAGTTTAGGGAACAACTGGCCAAAGTCTGGCTGAGGAAACTTCCTTTTATTAAGATCCTGGTAGGTCTTTACCACACACCCACTGGTATGCTCTCGGTCACAACAAAATGTAACACATGCCAGGAACAAGAGGTGTTCGTGAATTATCCTGAAAACAAATGATAAATG
Organism: Mirounga leonina; assembly: GCF_011800145.1. Classification (NCBI taxonomy): domain Eukaryota; kingdom Metazoa; phylum Chordata; class Mammalia; order Carnivora; family Phocidae; genus Mirounga; species Mirounga leonina. The sequence continues at coordinate 7,453,881 of NW_023270615.1, read as the reverse complement.
TTTGTAATTATTAGTAATTATGACCTAATTAAAATTTTAACCAGCTCTTAATGGTCTTGAACTTCCAATTAATGGTTCCAACTTCCAATCTCCCGTTTTTAGGAGGAAGATAACATCAAGGAATCAGGTTTAGGGGCGCCTGGGTGGCTCAGTTGGTTAAGCGACTGCCTTCGGCTCAGGTCATGATCCTGGAGTCCCGGGATCGAGTCCCGCATCGGGCTCCCTGCTCGGCGGGGGGTCTGCTTCTCCCTCTGACCCTCTTCCCTCTTGTGCTCTCTGTCTCTCATTCTCTCTCTCTCAAATAAATAAATAAAATCTTAAAAAAAAAAAAAAGGAATCAGGTTTAGGGTGTTGGGGGACGGCAGCAGGGTGTTTCTTTAGTTTTGCTGTAGATTCAGAGTATGTCTATAGTTGATAAACAGTGAGCTCAACACTTTAATCATATAAAGCTGTTGTGTAAGAAATAAGCTTAGCAGGGGTGCCAGGGTGGTTCAGTCGTTAAGCGTCTGCCTTCGGCTCAGGTCATGATCTCAGGGTCCTGGGATCGAGCCCCGCATCAGGCTCCCTGCTCCACAGGAAGCCTGCTTCTCCCTCTCCCACTCCCCCTGCTTGTGTTCCCTCTCTCGCTGTGTCTCTCTCTGTCAAATAAATAAACAAAATCTTTAAAAAAAAGAAAAAAAGAAAGAAGCTTACCAAAACTGACTTTTAGGCCCTTTAGTTTCTCAAAACATCAAATAAATACTTAAGTGTGATCAGTATTTTCATGAAGATTATGTATTTAAATACATATTATACAGATTTTTCAAAAACAATGGCTGAAAAGTTTCTGGGGGAACATCCTTCTACACATAGTTTAGAGGAATATATTTTATTGCATATCCTATTCCCAGAGCATGCAGGATAACATATATTTTTAAACAACAATCCCTGCAACAGAATTCAATAGAAATGCTAGGTCTGTACTTACAGCTCTTTGGGAGAAAACAGACAGATGGTGGAGGAAAATTAAGTTCAGTTTCATTCAGAGAACAGCTTGGTTTGTGCAAGTATACACCCAAAGTATCCAATCCCCTGAGACCTCCAAACAGAACAGTGCTCTCAGACAAGACATACTCTCCATCATTACCTTGTACGGGTAGGCCTTTTGTCTTTTCTTTCAACTCTCCAAACCAAGAGGAGTCACTATCACTTGCAATTGCCTGACATGGTCCCAAGAAATAAGACATTTGTCATGGTTAGTTTATTTACATTCATTCTGGGTCACTTTTACTAAGCTGATTGTGCCCGGGGCCAATGTTGCAGAGACAGAGGGGAAACTCCAACCCTCCATTAAAAACCTCTCCCTATGCAGGGGAAGGATACGGGGCTGAGAAATGTTCGTTTTTATTCCCTACCTTCTTTTTCCACTTGGTCAATTTAGACACGTATGATGAATGATACTCCCCACAGTTGAGCTACTATTATATATAAACACCAATACACCCAGACCTGAAGTCTAGCACCATGGATCATTGTTCACATTACCTCCTCCCTCAAAAGGAAACCACTCTCCCAATACATACTAACTCCATTAAAATATAATACAGAGAAATGACAAGGAATTTTTCAAACCTATAATCTCCTAAAAAGGCTAAATTGACTAGAAATTATTTTTTGTCACTAAGCATTTGAGTCAGAAAAAGTATTATTGAAAGCCAGAAGACATTTGTTTTTTCCTGCTTAGCAATTCACTTTTTGTTAAGCTCTACTGTTAAGCTCTTTGCCAGAAAACCATAGTCGGGAAATAATAAATCCCTGGAAAACAAAAATTAACTAAAAATACTAAGAGTTGGATTATGTTGAAAACAACGAAGCAACAAACGCTGAGTTTATGGGTCTGCACTGAAGGAATTCAGATGAGCACATCAGCTTCAATTTCACTAAAGCGGATCTATCCTCGAAAATTATGTTGGAATCTCCTGTTAAATATGGATCCCTCTGAACAAAGAGTCCGTATTTATAATATCTAATGCCCAAAGTAAGCCAAGTGAACACTTTCCCATCTTAAAAGTTATATAGGCGACCTTTAAGAAATATTTTTAGTTCGTTCTTAGAGTCCTCTCCTTTATGCAGGGTACAGGAGGCAGATGTCTGATTTTCCTGACACCAAACATACTCATTAATCCTGTCTTTTTCAAATCTGTTACGCGTCTCCATGAAAAGCAGTGCTTGACCCCACCGCCAAGATGGCTGACAGAGCGAAAAGGCTGAAGAACATTACCATGGGCAACAAAAGAGAAGCAAAAGGAAAAAGGCAACAGATCCACAGACCAACAGGGGAGAAAGGCTGACAAGGAAGAGTATCTAACACTCCTTACCAGGTCAAAAATAAATTTTAAGAAAGCAAAGTAGGTAGGCCCCTGGGTAGAAGGAAAGAACTAAAGGATAAACAAAACTGAAGGCAGAACAAGCTTCAACTTGGAAAACTGGAGAAAGGAGAGAGAGGGTGGGTCCTTTTACCTACCAGTCCTCTGCTCTTCACTCCTATTTCCTTCTCCCAATTATTATTCCTCAGCTTCCTTTTTCTCCTGCATGCTTTCTAGTGAAAAGCTGCCCTCTTTTCTCCCCTCCTTCCCAATGCTCCTTAGACCATCCCCCTTCGCCCTCGTTCCCCACAGGCTGGGAGGGCACAGGCCCCCAGCCTGCTGACGGTGACGGATGGCTGTCAGAGAGGTACACAATGGCGGATGGCAGCTGGCCTTCGAAAGAAAGAACCAAAGCCAACGTCTGACCTGAGGGAGGCTGATTTAATTAAGGTTACGGCAAAGGGCAGAGCCGCCTGTGGGCTGCATTCTCTGCCGAGCGCCAGGGACAAAGCCTGAAAATATTTCTCAAGAAGAAAGAGCCAAGAAAGTTATGTTGGTTAAAGTGTTGAAAGTAGGAAAAAAGAAGAGGCAACAGAGATTTGTTTGATAAAGAAGCAGAGATGGACCAAAAGTCCACAATCTCTTGAGATACAGACATCAAAATGCAAGAACAGTAGAAAACGGGTAACGAGGACGTTTGGACATGCCTTTCAAACTAGGAAATATTCCAGATGAAGAATGAGATGCCCAGATTGAAGTGATCTGGGGCCACTCAATCCAGTATCAAAGCAAAATCTCTATCAATGGCAGGGTCGGGACAGGAATCCAAATGTACTATTTCTTTTACCTACAACACATAGCCTTTTTTTTTTTTTAAAGATTGTATTTATTTATTTGAGAGAGAGAAAGAGAGAGAGGAGCACGTGAGAGGGGGGAGAGAAGAGGGAGAAGCAGACTCCCTGCTGAGCAGGGAGCCCGATGCGGGACTCGATCCAGGGACTCCAGGATCATGACCTGAGCCGAAGGCAGTCACTTAACCAACTGAGCCACCCAGGCGCCCCAACACATAGCCTATTTTTAATACAATATTCACCCCTGGGAGTAAAGGCTTGCCCGACAGGGAACACATTTAGGCTTGAACATCTCTTATGAGACAAGGACTCTGCTAGATGATGGGGACCCAGTGGTGTACAAACAAATCTCTACCTTCCAGGAGCTCAGAGCTCAGTGTTGGGGGGGTCAGGAGAGGACCCAAGGAAACAAGTAAGTACAATGCATGTCAGGGCAAAGACACTAACTGGGCTGGTGGGTCTGAAGAGGTGATCGCCTGAGTTTATTAGATCTCTACAAATGGAATAATTTTTAAAAGCCCTGGCAAACTGACTTACCCAACTGCATGCCACCAGACCACTATGAATAGCTTCCTTTGCATGTATAAACTAAAATCTACCACAGAACCCAGCCACTACCATGACAACGTACTGTCCAACGATGACCAATATGGGAGGAAACAACAGAAGTCTCTTGTATTTTGTGGAAGGCTGCAGATGAGTCCCTGGCCAAAACAAAAACAGTGCCTGATCTCCTGCGGCGTCTGAAACCTAGGCCTACAGACGAGACCATATTATACCTCCTCCAGTCTCAAAGTTCATCAAAACTCAATGGTGCCAGAGAGTCAGCAGGGAAGACCAACGAATGAGCAATTACTCCGCACTAGAGGGTGCTTAGACTTTGCATAGCCGAGCAGAGACAGGTTCTGGCCAGCAGCAATGAGACCGGCAAACAGGGGCTGCATGATGGGCTCAAGGGCCTTAAGCACAAACAGGGAGCAAGAAGAAATACTTGAAGGTACTTGAAGGTTAAAGCCAAGCTCAGACCACATGGTAACTCAGCAGCTGGGGCGGGGCGGGGGGAGAGACACACCGACAGACAGTTATCCATGAGCTGACCATACATTGTGAAGCGTGACCATATGGAGAGGACAGGACAGGCAGTGTCTAAATCAGCACAAGCACTTGGGAAAGCAGCTATTAACATTCATCAAAAGACGTCATTAACTGTGCTGAAAAGCCGATTCATCTTCCATTTGGCCTTTTCAGCTCTATCCCCATACACAGCCCACTTGCTACCAAACTGCTAGCTTCTCAATATTACTAGCACTTCGCTTCTATCGGAGCATGTCCTAGGGTGGCTGGGGAATGGCTGTCATCAAGTACCCACTGCACAATTAAAGCCACATCTTTGGCATTAAGGAAAGAGAATTTTATAAATCCTCATACGAAGTGGATTTTAAGGGTACCACTGGCAGTAGTAAAAACCAAAATGACTCATTTTTCTCATTCCTTCTGAAACAGGAATCAGGCATTTGTCCTTGTGCTCAACTTAATCTTTCCACTGTCTAAAATGTTAATAATTAATTTTCCAATCTCACTGTATGCAAAAAAAATCATTCATTCTTCAGGGAAGCGAGTCACCATCAATAAGAACAGGAAATGGGCAGTATCCAAGTACGAGCCAGTAATTAGGCAGAAGCCCCCAAATCGGTAACAATTTCACTCTTCGGAGAGACTTCATAATTAGATATGACCAAGACATTTGGCTTGTGGTGGATACTCCTATGTTTTAAGATACTTATATCAAACTCAGAGTCAATGAGGAGAATTCTTTTCTCAGTGGCTCAACATGGATCGTCTTAAATTGCAATCCTTTCAGGCAACAATGTTCCAATCATACTTCTATGCAGTAAACCATTTTAAAAACTATATTAAAGCTAAGACTGCTACAAGCTCTCTGAGGCAAACTTTTCATAATATAAAGTCTCCAAATGCTGTCAATTTTTTACTTATTGTCCAAACTAAGATAGAGTCCTGAAAAAATAAATATCAAAGGCTGATCACTTGTGCCCATGTAATGGAAATAAATGTCATGTTACAAATCTGGCTACAAGGTTAGACTAATAATAATAATTTCAAGGCAGATTTGCCTAATCGATCAAAGGACTGATTTGATGGGAGATAGCAATTCTGTGCTTTAAGTCATACACAGCGTCCCAGTCTGTGCCATTTTTTTTAAAGAGGCATTTTAATAAAGACCCTATGCTTCATTCATCTTGGTACTGCTCACAGCAACCAGCACAGAGCCTTGCACATCTTAGGAATGCAATAAAATATTTGCTGAACATAGTTCCTGACAACCAACATTAATGGCTTCCCAAAGCAAGTACAGGGAAAACAAAAGACCATGCCAACATATTTCTAACACACTTTTATCCTATGATTCACAACACAAATCGGAATAATGTTTCCAGGAACTTGCTTTTTAAAAAACGTGCACTTTTACAATATTTTACATTTGTGTACTATTTGTGAAAAATGCAAGTAAAGCTAACATTATTTTTACACTTAGTTCCCTATTTGCCAGAAATTTCTTACAAGTAACATCACCCCACTGCGTACATCGTATCATGGGTAAATCCTCCCAAACAGAAAAGGTAGAGTGTCTGCTTTAAACTTGGGTGCAATGAGTTTCTAAGCCCAAATGCAAATTACTTCCCCATTAAAACATTAAAGTAACTAAATTGCTAACAAAACCAAACAGGAACAAATTAAGAGTATATTAGAGGGGGGGAAAAATGCTGACTGGAAATAAGGACAAAGGGGTTCTTGTCCCTGCTCAGCCATTAATTTACTATATGACCTTACCTAATTAGTTAGGCTCTCTGGGTCTCAACTTCCTCATTTTAATATTATTTTTAAAGCCCTTTCAAACTACATGCTAAGATTCACCATGTCCTGAAAAGTGATTTACATTCGTACTGCCCCCCTCCCCCCCAAATCACATTGAACATGATAGTTTTAAATATGTGAGTATGGATTTCTATCAAAAGCAACTTATTAAAATGTCAGATGAGCTTGAGTCCACTTCAAGTGGAGAATAAGGCAAGTAGGTTAAAACAAATAGTGCTTCCAGATTCACGTTTCACCCAGACAGCAACTGTTCTTACTGGGGGAACAGGTTTTTCTTTAATAGCATCGTTGAAAATTCCAGCTCTTTACAAACGAAGTAAACTAGTCAGGGTCACTGTCAGGGTCTCAAAAATGCAGATGCATGGCTTCTCCTTCCTTTTCCCTTTTCCCTATTCATCTTGTTGGGAGAGAGAAAAGCAGAAGGGCTAGCTTGACTTGGGAGATTGGGGAGGGGCGGGGAGGGAGGGAAGAACGTGGCAGTTACTATACAGACCGAGACAAGCCCCTCTCAATTGAGGTACTGTACGAGCCAGCCCATCCTTCTAATTAGTGCTCACAACCCAAATGCAATGAAAGGGTTTCCTGTGGCTGGGATGGGAAGATGCCTGGACACGTTGAGGAATGCTCTATGACAATAACCAACACAACCATCTGAAAAACTGCACTCAAGCTGCGATTCAGAACACTCTGGAAAGGGCACTTTATTATATGCACAGCGAATTAAATAAAAGTTAATCCTCAAAGAATTCAATAAAGTATTCTCAAACTAATTTTACAGATGAACAAACGTCAAGAAGTAGGGCATTTGGCCAGCAGCAAACGGTTAACAAATGTCAGAGCCTCGTTTTAAACTCAGTTCTGACTTCGAGTACTCCAATCTTTACGTTTCAAAATGATACCACTGACACCACTGTCCAGCCCCTGTTATTTTTGTCTGATTTTGAAAACTTTATTTTTCACTAAATTGCTTCCTCATTACTGTCCCCCCCCCCCATTCCCACTCTGGTCCCCTTCTGGATTCTTAAAGCATTCTATGCATAATGCTCCAAACACTCATACACACTTCCTGGGCTTTCTCTAATTGTTCATTTCCTTTCCCCCCAGCCTAGACTCATTCCTTTCGACAGCAGAGACCAGCTCCTCTTCCCTTACAGACAGAAGCCACCACACAGATGATCTTGGCTCCCTGTGACTTCCAAGCCCGAACCACTCCATCCAACTCCCTCTCCCTACCGACAAGCACACAGTGAGCGTTCAGAGTGCTTCCCAAGTGCCTGACACACAGTAGGTGAATAATAATTGTTAGCTGAACGCATGGTTGGTGGGTGGGTGGATGATGCAAGATCCTATTTTATAGCACTTTACAAAGTACACCCTTACATCCCATATGCCATGGGAGTCTAAAACTGTACTTAATAATAAGCATTCCAATGTTCTCTTTCTGCACCGTGGCTCGTCCTATCATTCTCAAATTCAGGGCCCAGAGGTGCAGAGCTGGTAAGTTAGTGGTAGCCTTTCGACTTCAGAAATGGCCCAACGCTACTTTACTTTCTAGTCTGTCTTCCCGCCATTCCCAAGTAGCTTGGGAACAGGCTAAATTAGGTTCATTAGAACACGAAGGAGGTGTGGTCCCATTCTGGTTTCCTGTTGTGAAATCTGAGACTTCGGAAAATCTGCAGGTTACAGGTTAGATCAACAAAGGAGCCTGGACTCAAACAATTCACAGTGACCAAGAAAACCTAAACAAGCACAGGAGAAGAATGTACTGATCCGACCTCCCTGTCCACACATGCCTCGGCTTCGTTCACAGGCTGTTAAAGCAGAACAGGTAGGTGAGGACTCAAAATTCCCTTCTAACCTTAATTTTCTGAGCTTAATGGTTCATTCATCAGCTAAAGCAGCTAAAGCTTTCATCAGCTAAAGCAGCATCAGGTGGAATGAACTGAATTCATCAGCTAAAGCAGCATCAGGTGGAATGAACTGAAACCCAGAGGCAGACTTCTAGTTCCACCCCACACACTGACCCTGGAGTGCAGGTCCGCAGAAAGTCAGGGGAGTAACTTTAAGGTAAAGGACACAACACCAGAAGGTACTACCTAGTGTCTACTAAGCACCAGTGCCTACCGCACTTTCTTCTGCTTTGCCCAAAAATGCAAGCCCTGAAGAGCCCTTTGAATAGCTAATCCAAGGTGCACAAACCAGAGCATGATGCCCAGACCAATTCTGAAAATAGCAAGTTTCCTTCAAGATTAATACCTCCTTTTTGCCCACCAAAGAACCCTAAGGCTAAATACCTGAAATGCATTTCTAACACAGAGCCCCTGCCAAGACGTATGTCTACGTCTGGCCGCCCCCATGGCGGAGGCCTCCCTCCGCTCAGGTGAAATCTCCCACCAGCCCACCGCCTCTAAATTCACATTCCGTCCGGGGAAGGGCTCCCGAAAACAACATCTGCACACCCTCAACACGTGCAATTATGCAACAGCGCATCACATTGTCACTCTGAGACCAGGAGAGTGGCCACAAGCCAGTGAGCGGCTCCCGAGTGGAATGAAAGTTCTTAAAATTATTAAGCACTCCATCCGTCACCCCGACTGTTGATGAAAGGGGAAGTATATCAAAGTCTGTTTTCCTAACCTTAGGCAGAGAATTTGAGTGAGTGGTTTCTGCTCCACAGCGAGGTCTGGTGACAATCCTCAGCAGAGAGCATCCAGGGACATCGGGACCCTGGTTTTATTGCAAAGGATACAGCAACTAGCATTAACTACTGAAGTCCTCACAGAGCAGGACCCCCTCCCTTGCCAAGACCTCCCAACTCTGCAGAGTAAAGCTGGGAGCGGGGTCCAGTGCTAAGGCTACCCCCAGGTGTAAAGAAAGCTGCGAGCGATTTTTAAGTCCCCCCTTACTTTTACTAACACAAAGCGGGGTAAGGGGTGAGGGGTCGGTTCACCAACCCAGGGGAATAGTAAAGAGACAAAGGTCACCCCCAAACGCGTCCCGTGCGCGCACGGAAGCCGAGACTCTGCAATGCACATTCCACCAACCTTTCACCGTGGTCGGCTTCCTGTGGGGTTTATCCCCCCCACCCCAACCCTCTCCGGAAAGTTTGAGGCTGTTCACACCGACTTTCAAAGGTCCATTGTTTCCTTCTCCGTAAACGTAATGAAAAGAGAGACGGAGAGAAAGAAATCAAGACGCGCTGCCCCAGACCCTTTCTTAAAGAGCGGAGAGGATTTACTCCGGGGGAGTCCGGTTCCTCCGGATCGAGAGGAGAGACCGGGAATCGCGGCGCGCGGGGGGAGGGCGGGAGAATGTTTGCCATTTCCGCAGAAATGCCTAAACGCCAGGCCGCCGGGAGCCGGGAGCCGGGAGCCGGGACGGTGCGCGGGGCCGCGGGCGGCGACCTCGCGGTGGCCCTGCGCGCAGCTGGGGAGGCGGGGCGGGGGGGGGAGCCCTCCGCGGCTTACCTTCCCCTCCCCCACTGAGCGTCGGCTACTCCAGGTGCCTACACCGCGGTCCAAAGAGACGGAGCCGAGCTCCTAGCGTCCCCGTGTCCGGATCCTCTCTCCATGGCCAGAGAGCCCCGGGAGCCCCGCGCCCGCCGCCGCCGCCGCCGCTGCTTTTATGCAACTGGCAGCCGCAGCCTCTCTCTGCCTGGAGGTGAAACGCTCTCCTCCCGGGAATGACGCGCACTTCCCTCCGCCTCCGCCTCCGCCTCCTCCAGCCCGAGCCTCGGGGGCAGGGGCCTCGGCTCGCTCGCTCCGGGAGCAGCCGCTCGGCTTCCTCCGCTCCTTCCCCTCCGGGAGGAAGGGAGCCTCGGCCCCGGCGGCGCGCGCCCCAGCGTCCCCGCCACGAAGGGAGGCGGCGGCGGCAGCGCGGGGCACAGCGGGGTCCCGGGAGTCGCGCTTGCCCCTGGTCGGCGGGCGCCGCGGCTCGCGAGGGTCGCGCTCAGCCTCCGCGGGCCGGACAAGCGGCCCCGCTCTGCTGGGCGGAGGGCTGCCGATTGGGCGGGCGGGCGGGCGGACGAGACGGAGGAGGCGGGGGCAGAGGAGGAGCCTGCGGCCGGAGGAGGCGGGGGCCGCGCTGGGCTCCTCCCGCCGCCCGGCTCCGCGGGAGCTCCGGACCCCTGCGCTCAGTGCCTCCCGCTGCGGCGCCGGGAACCGCGGCCCCGGCTGCGGCCCCAAACTCCTACCCGGCCAGTGTGAACCTGAGCCGGCGCCCCCGCACCTCGTGGCCGAGCCTGACAATGAGCCCCCATCACCCCCGGCCGAACCTGACCAGGAGCCCCCGTCACCCCCGGCCGA
>NW_023270615.1:7429207-7443476 GCF_011800145.1 Mirounga leonina | reverse complement strand
GACCAGGAGCCCCCGTCACCCCCGGCCGAACCTGACCAGGAGCCCCCATCACCCCCGGGGGAGCCAGCCCCCCATCCTGTCCTGGCTGAGCCTGACACTGCGCCCCCGTCACTCCACGGCTGAGCTGTACCCTGCACCCCCAGCGCCTCCCGGCGGAGCCTGACTGCGCCCCAACACCCCACGGCTGAGCTGGACACTGCGCCTTCATCGCTCCCGCCAGAGCCAGACTCTGAGCCGCATCATCCCCAAAGGGACTTCTGTAATTCCCGAAAGTGTTCTGAGAGTCCGGCCGGCGCACCACGGCCGCCCCCACCTGGCCAACCGCGGGCGCCGAGTTCTTAGCGCTTTCCCTTAGAAGAACCGGCCGGCTCTCTGGCTCGGGACAGCTCCTCCGGCCGCGCCGAGCCGCGCCGGCACCCGGCTCTCCGGCCAGAATAAATGCAACGACGCTTCCCCACGCCCCCTGCCCGCGTCACTCCCGAGTGGCTGCCCGCCCACCCCGGCGCCTACGGACGGGTCTCCGGACTCCGGCACCCGGGCTGCAGTAGCCCAGCCGCCACCACCCCGCCCCTCGCTGGAGCTGCTCCCGCCGAGGGCGCGGCCGGGCTTGATTAGTCAGACCCACGAGGTCCCCAGCTAGTGACAGCGGCAGGACTGCCAAGTCCAGGCGGTCGTCATCCTCTGTTTAATTCGGAATCGGAAGTTGTCCCGAAAGGGCACTCTTTCAGTGAATACTGTACAGACAGGAGCGTTCCTTTTTCAGGGTTGCTCTTCCTCCCCTCCCCCCCCTCCACCCTTTTAATAAAACCTTAGTCATGTAACCATGACACACCCAGCAGGCGGGAAAGGGGATTCCCTATATCCACGAGAGTGGTGCAGGAGTTCGTAGAAATCAAAAAGTTGCCAAATCTTGGCTGATGATAAGCTTCCCCTGGGGAGCTTTGAAAAATTCAGATTCCCAAACTTCACACGACCTACTGAATCACAGATGCCTGGAATATGTAAGTTTGAGAAACGGTGCTACATCCTCGAATTAATTAAAACCTTGGAAAGATGCCTCCACAATAGCAACATCGTCCAGTGCTGAGACCTTAATGAAATTACCCAACTTTGGGAGCCCCTGTCCCTCTAGGAGAGGGAGGAAGTTTCTTGAAATAAGGCAGTTGCAGGTGCCCCCGTGGCTCAGTTGGTTAAGCATCTGCCTTCAGCTAGGGTCCTGAGCTCAGGCTCCTGGGATCCAGCTCCATAAGGGGCTCCCTGCTCAGTGGGGAGTCTGCTCTTCCTTCTCCCTCTGCCCCTCCTACCTGCTCCTTCTCTCTCTCAAATAAGTAAAATCTTAAAAAAAAAAAAAAAAAAAAAAAAGCAGGGGCACCTGGGTGGCACAGTCGGTTAAGCGTCTGCCTTCATTCAGCTCAGGTCACAATCCCAGGGTCCTCGGATAAGGATGGGCTCCTTGCTCGGAGGGGAGCCTGCTTCTCCCTCTGCCTGCCACTCTCCCTGCTAGTGCTCTCTCTCTCTCTCTCTGACAAAGAAAATCTTCCCCCCAAAATGCCCATTTTCTGAATCTTTATTAAGTGCCAGGCACTTTGCTTGGAGTTTGAATATGTTATCTAATTTAATCCTCCCAAAAATTGTTATTCCAACTGTAGACACGAGGACACTGGGACTCAGAAAAAGTCTAGCGAGCTGCATAGCAAGAGCCTATTGGAATCAAGTCTGCTAACCATTCAAACATTAAAAATAACAATTTAAAAAATCACAAACTATTTTAATGAAAGTTTTGGGTTTAAAGAGGTCTTACTTGCATAACCTATACCTATTGCCAAAATCAAAGGAAATGGACATGGATATCTGGGGATGCTGTGCCCAGGGGACGGGGTGGGCAGGCGGTGTAGGAGACTCCGTACCTTCTGCTCAATATTGTTGTGAACCTAAAACTTCTCTAAATAAAGCCTACTGGGGGGCGCCTGGCCGGCTCAGTCAGTAGAGCATGCGACTCTTGACACCAGGCTTGTAAGTTCAAGCCCCACGTTGGGTGTAGGGATTACTTAAAAATAAAATCTTTAAAAAAAATTTTTTTAAATAAAAAAATAAAGTCTATCGACACAAAAGGGGGCACTGTGTCCTTGTATGGCTGACCTTTGAGAATTTTATAAATTTACGTTCTTGGGTATTTATCAGGAAACATAAAAAATCAAAGGTTCCTAAAATAAGGCAGACGGTTTTGAAACTACAGACGGTCACCAACTTCCGATGGTCTGACTTAATCGTTCAACTTTACGATGGTGCGAATGTGAAATGCATTCAGTAGAAACTATACTTCAGATTTCAAATTTGGATCTTTTCCTGGTCCAGCCAGAAGTGGTATGAGACTCTTTCATGATGCCAGGCAGAGACAGGGAGCCGAGGCCCCCGGTCAGCCCAGCGATCACGAGGGTCAACAACCAATACACTCACAACCATTCTGTACCCAGACAACCATTCTGTTTTTCACTTTCAGCACAGTACTCAATACATGACACGAGATATTCAACACTTCATTATAAAATGGGCTTTGTGTTAGATGATTTGGCCCAACTATAGGGTAATGTGGGTGTTCTGAGCACGTTTAAGCTGGGCTAGGCTAAGCGATGATGTTCGGTAGGTTAGGTGTACAAAATGCATTTTTGACTTAAGATATTTTCAACTGATCGTGGGTTTATCCAGATGTAACCCCATCATGAGCTGAGGAAGATCTGTATTGTGAACGGAAGTTACACTGGACACAAAATGAGAGGCCACGGACTTCTCTGGTCAATGGAATTGATGTTGTCACAGATCGGGTTCCCAGGGAAGCAGGCTCTGAGACAGAGTGGCAAGATGTTCATTAAAAAATGTCCATGAGGTCAACACCTTTGGAGGGAGGGACAGGAAGCAGGATGGGACAGAGGGAAAAGTTGAGCTGCCATGTGAACCCAGCAACGGGCTCAGCCAACCTCCGAATTATTGCCCCTAGATGCCAGAACTTTACATCGCCTCCTGAATTAGTCATTGGATGTCGTGCACCCTGGGAAGTGGCATGACCTTGGGCAAGGCGGCTCAGCAGCCCCAGGCAGACCAAGGCAGACCTGGAGAGGGCTGGCTATGGATAACCCTCAGAGATGGGCAGCCAGTCCTCCCTTGAAGCCAAATCTGGTAGCCTAGTACCAGTAGGTAGTCGCCTACTCCCTCACTGGTGTTCTGTCCTTTCCACATGAGGAGGGAAAGCCCGAGGATGAGTGAGATGCTCATGTGATGCCTCTTGTTTATTGTCCTGGTGGTGGTAGTGCTCACAGTTTTGGCTAAGAGTGGAGGCCCTTCAGTCATGTTGCCTGGGTTAGAACCACTCCATAGCTCCCTGCAGCACAACTTCGGACAAAGATGCCCAGCCTCTCTGTGCCTATGTCTTCATTTAAAAATGGGAATAGGGGCTGGGTGCCTGGGTGGCTCAGTCAGTGAAGCGTCTGCCTTCGGCTCAGGTCATGATCTCAGGGTCCTGGGATTGAGCCCCGCATTGGGCTCCCTGCTCAGCTGGGAGTCTGCTTCTCCCTCTACTTCCCCCTCTTCTGCTCCCCCCACTTGCATGCTCACACTCTCTCTCAAATAAATAAATCTTTATTTTTTTTAGACGATTATATTTACTTATTTGACAGAGACACAGCGAGAGAGGGAACACAAGCAGGGGGAGTGGGAGAGGGAGAAGCAGGCCTCCCGCCGAGCAGGGAGCCCGATGTGGGGCTCGATCCCAGGACCCTGGGATCATGACCTGAGCTGAAGGCAGACGCTTAACGACTGAGCCACCCAGGCACCCCTCAAATAAATAAAATATTTTTTAAAAAATGGGAATGGGGGCACCTGGCTGGCTCAATGAATAGAGCATGTGACTCTTGATGTCAGGGTTGTAAGTTCGAGCCCCACATTTGGCATAGAGCTTACTTTGAATGGATGAATGAATGAAAGAATGATAGTACCTAGACCATGCAGTTGTTATGAGGGTTAACTATCATAACACTATAAGGGGCTTAGCCAAACACCTCATAAGTGCTCAGCATACTGTGTCATCGGTGCCTCTGGCCCTCTCTTCTTTAGCCTTCCATGATTGGCTAAGTTAGAATCTTCTATCAGGTTACACTCACAATGACTTTTTTGGTGGGGATTGGAAACTGAGTAAGATCCAGGCTGGAGGTGAAGGCCATGAGAAACATACGATGAACATGATCTAAAGGAGGCTGGAACTTTCTTTTTAATGGTGAAAAACAACAGCTACACTCCAAACATGCCTTATTCTTTCAAGCTCTCTGGCTCTGTATGCATGCCCCTTTCCCCATCTTTCAGCAATGCCAGTTCTCCCAATCCGTACCCTGGCCGGCCCGTCCCTTACCACGCTTACCACTGTCCTCTTACCTCCTGAGAACTAGATCAAATGTGACCCTCTTTGTGAACATTCTGGGGTCCGTCAGGGCCTCCCCTCAACTCCAATGGCTCTGTATCCACATCGGTTACACCCAGGCCAGCACTGCGCCATGATGGTCAAGTACGTACCCCAGCCATCTCCATCCTACCCCTTTCCTTGCAGCTGGTGAACTGGACACCTGAAGAATCAGATTTAAGATGGAACCTCCTCGGGGCGCCTGGGTGGCTCAGTCGGTTAAGCGTCTGCCTTCGGCTCAGGTCATGATCCCAGGGTCCTGGGATTAAGCCCCGCATCGGGCTCCCTGCTCTGCAGGAGGCCTGCTCCTCCCTCTCCTGCTCCCCCTGCTTGTGTTCCTACTCTCGCTGTCTCTCTCTGTCAAATAAATAAATAAAACTTCGAATTTATTTATTTATTTACTAAAGTTTATTTATTTATTTTGTAATCTCTATGCCCAATGTGGGACTCGAACTCACCACCCTGAGATCAAGCTCACATGTTCTTCTGACTGAGCCAGTCAGGCGCCCCAAAGCCCATTCGTTTTTAAATCCTAAGGGTCTAGCACAGTGTTTCGAGAGTGACATTGCGTGCTGTGTGGACGGCAGAGGAATTCGCAGAGCCCTGCAAGACGGGGAGAGGATCAAACACCCGATCTGGAAAGAGCTTGTACACCTCCGCATTCAGCACTTTAGTGCCGCTGCTTGCTTTGTATGTCCCAGCTCCAAACCCTTTGAAGGCAGAACCTCCCTTGACTACCAGCCACTCTTCCCCTCTCTGCTTCCACCCCCACCCCGCCACCACCAGGCTATTAGAACTTAATCCCTACAAACAGTGTTTCATTCTATGAGGGTCTGAACAGATTGTTTTCAAATCTCGTTTTTCTGTTCATACTTGTTCCCAGCTACATTTAGCGTCTGGGTATGGAAATGATTCTCCAGGTGACTAATGCTTCTCCAGGAAGGTGTTGATATGCTGTTTGCTATCCTCACCTTAATTAAAAGTCTTAGAAGAATTTTCCCCCATTGACCGAATGCAATAACATTACAGAATGTTAGTGTGACCTTTCTCCACTGGGGTACCGCTGCTGAGTGTCTACAAAACCATCTTTTCTTTCTTTATGTCCTTCCATCCAACTAACCTCATTCTCACACTTCATCAGCTTGTCTTGAAGACTGTGTGTTTCCAGTTAAACTCTCTGGATCTTTGCTTTAAACTATGATGTAAGCAATTCTGCTATAGCTAAAACTCTGACACAGTCTTTTCAGAGAGAGGAGAAACATTTATTTATTTATCAGCCTCCAAAATCTGTTGGGTAAGTAGGAATGAAACCTCTTTTCTTTTTCTTGTTTGAAAACACAGCCTTCTACTCTGAAAAAAGTGATATTCCATCCTGATTCCTATGCAATATATTCAAAGTATGCACAAAATCATTTTAAGTTATATGCTATCTCTATATAACTTTGTTGTTGGCGCCCGGAACCAATATCTAGAACGTCTTCACAATTGAAGACACTGTCCCTGAGAAGGGAAATAAGTTGCCTGAGGTCACTCAGCTAGAATAAAGTTGCTACTGTAACATATTTTGTATTAAGATTTTTCTTAATTTTCTTTTAGGGCGCCTGGGTGGCTCAGTTGGTTGGGCGACTGCCTTCGGCTCAGGTCATGATCCTGGAGTCCCTGGATCGAGTCCCGCATCGGGCTCCCTGCTCGGCAGGGAGTCTGCTTCTCCCTCTGACCCTCCCGACCCTCCCCCCTCTCATGCTGTCTCTCTCTCTGTCTCTCTCTCAAATAAATAAATAAAATCTTTAAAAAAAAAAAAGATTTTCTTTTACCATGTCTAAGGTATACGCAGTATTGCCACCATTATCTTATAGGTTTGCTGTTTGAGGATTAGATGATATATGTAAACTGAAGAAATACACATGAGAAATGTACCATCTTTTTGTTATATTCACAAATGGATGCGTACTGAAAGATTTTAAATAGTGAATTAGCGTAAGAATTGAGAAAGCTGATTATGCATAAAGTACATAATTTAAAGTAATACCAACATCCTGGGACACCTGGCCGGCTCTTGATCTAGGGGTTGTAAGTTCAAGCCCCATGTTGGGCACAGTGTCTCCTAAAAAATAAAAATTTTTAAAAAAAATTTTAATAAAATAATACCAACGTCCTGAAATCATGTATTATCTCCTGGGTTTTATCCCTTCCTTCCTGTTCCTCCCTTCCAGGCTACCAATAAAGAAGCATAAGCTCACTGTACCCTGAAAGATTAAGAATCTTGTGTACTCGTCAAAGAAGCAGAATTAGAAAGGAGAAGCAAGATTAGCAGCACCTTACCTGCATAAATTCATAGCTGTCAAATTCCCCAAAGTATATTATATAAAAGCTCTCTGCAGGGGCACCTCATTGGCTCAGTCGGTTAAGTGTCCAGCTCTGGATCTCAGCTCAGGTCTTGATCTCAAGGTCATGAGTTCAGACCCCAGATTGGGCTCCAAGTTGGACGTAGAGCCTACTGGAAAAAAAAAAAAACAACTCTCTGAATTTTCCATAGTTACAATTAAAAACTAACATACAAGAAAAAAAATAATAGATCCTACAGTCTCAGGGCCATCTGGATGACAAAACAGCTCTTTAGGAAACTTGAAGTCACCAATGATTTGAAAATCCACAGTGAACAACCTGTCAGAAGTTCCTCTTTGTCTACCTCAATTCCACAAATCTCCTTTGTGATATGTCCACATTCCTCTCTAAAGAAATGAACGTGAAACTATTTTGAAAGATAATCAAGATTACCTGAGACAAAGGACAAATACTATATGATTCCACTTATATGAGGCGCCTAGAGTAAACAAATTCATAAAGATAGAAAGTAGAGGGGCGCCTGGGTGGCTCAGCTGGTTAAGCGACTGCCTTCAGCTCAGGTCATGATCCTGGAGTCCCTGGATCGAGTCCCGCATCAGGCTCCCTGCTCAGCGGGGAGTCTTCTTCTCCCTCTGACCCTCCCCCCTCTCATGTGCTCTCTCTCATTCTCGCTCTCTCTCAAATAAATAAATAAAATCTTAAAAAAAAAAAAAAAAGAAAGAAAGTAGAGTAGTACCTGCCAGGGACTAGAGGAGAGGGGCATTGTTACTATTTAACAGATACAGAGTTTCAGTTTGGGAACATGAAAAAGTTGCAAAGATGATGGTGGTGGTGGTGCACGATAGGAATATATTTAATACCACTGAAACTTACACTTAAAAATAGCTAAAATGGTCAATTTTATGTTGTCACAGAAAAAAAGATTACATCTTGAAATATTATAACCTAACAAAAGTCATCAAATATTTCTCCAAGTTTCTAAGAGTACAATGGAAAAATGACAAAAATAAAAAAATCTGATTTTATGTTCCATTTGGATGTAAGAACTTACTGCAACTTTAAACGGAGGCACTGTTTTCAGAAAACTGTTAAAATGCACTACTAAGGGGGTTGCTGGAGGGCTCAGTCGATGGAGCCTGTGGCTCTTGATCTCTGGGTCATGAGTTCAAGCCCCACGTTGGGTGTAGAGATCAGTCTAAAAATTAGTAAATAGGGCGCCTGGGTGGCTCAGTTGGTTAAGCGACTGCCTTCGGCTCAGGTCATGATCCTGGAGTCCCGGGATCGAGTCCCGCATCGGGCTCCCTGCTCGGCAGGGAGTCTGCTTCTCCCTCTGACCCTCCCCCCTCTCATGCTCTCTGTCTCTCATTCTCTCTCTCAAATAAATAAATAAAATAAAATAAAATAAAAAAGGCTTTCAGCTTTAAAAATAAATAAATAAATAAATAAATAAATAAATAAATAAATAAAAATTAGTAAATAAATAAAAATGTACTACAAGGTGCTTAAAAATGGAGGAAGGAATTTCAGCCCTTTCCATGATCACATCAACACAGGTTTTCTTGTGTGGATGAGCTGAATACAGCTTAGGAAACTCAGAGCTCAGTTATTTATACAACAAATATTTGTTGTTGGCCAACGTGCCAAACAGTGACAGATTTTGGCGGTAAGACAGCAGAGCTAATGCACTCCTGTTGGGAGTTCCTCTCTCTCATCGAAGGAAGCTGACAAGTAAGCAAACCAGTAAGCAAATGATAATACAGATTGTGATAAACTCTCTAAAGGACATAAGCAGAATTAGGAATGATGAGTGGGACAGAAGACATTGATGGCCCTCAATGACCCACGCTCCCAGTATTCGTGCTCTTGTGAGGTTCCCTCCCATACTAGCTCTGGACTTGGCCATGCGACTTGCTTTGGCCAATGCAACAGTGGTGGGATGATGTAAGCAGAGGCCTCAAAAGCATTTGCACAAGTGGTTGGCGTTGAGGTGGGGGAAGGGGTATTTAAGATCGCGTGGTCAGGGAATACAAAGATAGTGGTAGTTAAGATCTAAAGGATATGAACCCTGAGAACAAAACTTTGAAAAGGAAGATACAGGGGCGCCTGGGTGGCTCAGTTGGTTGGGCGACTGCCTTCAGCTCGGGTCATGATCCTGGAGTCCCGGGATCGAGTCCCGCATCGGGCTCCCTGCTCAGCAGGGGGTCTGCTTCTCCCTCTGACCCTCTTCCCGCTCGTGCTCTCTGTCTCTCATTCTCTCTCTCTCAAATAAATAAATAAAATCTTAAAAAAAAAAAAGAAAAGAAAAGAAAAGGAAGATACAGTATAATGGTGAAAAAGGAGGGACCAAGGAAGGTGAAGCCCTGAGGATGGGAAATCCAGGCTTGGAATATTGTGGACCCAGGAGAGACTGATGGTGAACTTTTTGCCTCATTTCTGCTTGGACTGGCCTTATCTGGATACTAAATAAATCATAAGAAGAAGCCATAAAGGTTGACGAATTTTCTGGACAGATTCCTTGCTTTATAGAGAAATATTTGATTTTCAGCTAAGCTGAAAATAAGCAACAGATTTTTTTAAAGATTTATTTATTTATTTTAGAGAGTGTGCACGCACATGTCGGGGGGGAGGGTCAGAGGGAGAGGATCTTCAAGCTGACTCCCTGCTGAGCACAGAGCCCTTCCAGCTCAATCCCAGGACACATGAGATTATGACCTAAGCCAAAACCAAGGGTCGGAGGCTTAACCGACTGAGCCCCCCAGGTTCCCCAATAAGCAACAGTTTTAAGAAGGTCAAGCAGCTTTCACTTTTATGTCTTTGGAAGCCCTGAGTTACCATGTTCAAATCTGGCTACCCTGCCAGAGAAACCACATGTAGAGTGTTGCGCCTTCACTTTCTCAAACTGAGAGACCGTGTGGGGAAAGAAGACCCGACACATAGTGAGAAGGAAGACCCAGCCATCTCAGTATCCCTGTTGAGTTCATCCCCACCTGCCCCACCAAATAAATGCAGGCATATGAGTGACCCACTGGTAAGAACAGCAGAAGAACTGCCCAGCTGATTTCAGAATCCAGATTTCAGAATCACGAGCCAGTGAAATAGTTGTTATTTGAACACTGAGTTTGGGGTGGATGCTATGCAACAATAAAAAAAAACCTCGGGCGCCTGGGTGGCTCAGTTGGTTGGGCGACTGCCTTCGGCTCAGGTCATGATCCCGGGGTCCTGGGATCGAGTCCCGTGTCGGCTCCCAGCTCAGTGGGGAGTCTGCTTCTCCCTCTGCCACTGCTCCCCCCGACCACCACTTGTGTTCATGCTCTCTCGCTCTCAAATAAATAGAAATTTTAAAAAATAACATCCTACAATGCACAGGACAAAGAATTATTTGGCCCAAGATGTCAATAGTGCCATGGATGAGAAATGTGGATCTACATGAAGGGTATATGTATTTACGACTTTGATAAATAATTGTCAGTCTTTTGTGGGGGCTCTGCCCATGTATTTTCTCCAGAGCAATTATGAGAATGTCTCTCACCAGCAGCATTTATCACCATGTACATGGATATGTAGATATAACTACCAACATAGGTATAGATATGGCACCTATTTTTTTTAAAGATTTTATTTATTTATTTGAGAGAGAAAGAAAGAGAGCACACATGAGAGGGGGGAGGGTCAGAGGGAGAAGCAGCCTCCCTGCTGAGCAGGGAGCCCGATGCAGGACTCGATCCTGGGACTCCAGGATTGTGACCTGAGCCGAAGGCAGTCGCCTAACCAACTGAGCCACCCAGGTGCCCTGCATCTAGGACAAATCCTAGGAAAAATACCATCACTCTGGCATGTATTTGTGTAATCATAATCAAGGATGAGGGTCCTTTCACATATACAAGAGTCGTGTGTAGTTCCTCTGCTGTGACTTGTCTTTCATACCCTTTGCTCCTTTTTCTACTGGGCTGTTGTGCTTATTTGTCATTGATTTGTAAAAGCTCTATATATGTTAAGGAAATTACCCCTTTGTTTGTGATTTGAGTTGAAAGTATGATTTCCCAGTTTCGCAGACTGATGCAGAGAGGTAAATAGCTAGAAAGCAAACTATACTAAGACAACCACACTTAAATGAAAAAACATGTTTGTAAACTACAGCTTGAACCAGTGTAAGAAACTAACAAGGGGGGCGCCTGGGTGGCTCAGTTGGTTAGGCGTCTGCCTTCAGCTCAAGTCATGATCCCGGGGTCCTGGGATCGAGCCCCGCATCAGGCTCCCTGCTCCACGGGGGGCCTGTTTCTCCCTCTCCCACTGCTTGTGCTCTCCTGCTCTCTCTCTGCCAAATAAATAAATAAAATCTTAAAAAAAAAAAAAAAAGAAAGAAAAGAAACTAACAAGGGATGTGTTGAGGGAAGAAAACTAGTATCTGCTGGCAAAAACCACACAATGAGGGACAGAGAGAAGCAGCGGGTAGGGGGCTGAAGAGACGGGGTGTTGTTGTCAGGGGAGAGAAATCCCCATCTGAGGCCAGACTGTGAACCTGCGAGACTGAATTTCAAACTGTAGGAAATTATTTAAAGCAGTGGATGATACCATAGGTCGAAGATCAGGCTCTCAGTTCAGTCTGTAAGTTCCCCTTGACCTTTTGAACCTTTGGAGTCTTGTCCCTCTCTCAGTCTCGCTGATAAAAAAAAAAATGACTAGCAACGAGAGACACATAATAAGCAAGGGTTCTGGAGTCACACTGTTTCAGATCAAGTCAGCAATACCACCTACTTGCGGTGTGACTTTGGGGGACTTACTTCAGCTCTCTGGGTCTCCATTTCCTTATCTGTAAAATGCGACTAACCGTAGTACCCACCCCTACAGAGTTATTATGACAGTAAATGAGTTAATAAATATGAAGCATTTAGAAGAGTACCTGGTACGTATATGCATATGGTTAAAGTTATTTAATGTTATTGGGGCACCTGGGTGACTCAGTCGGTTGGGCATCTGACTCCTGGTTTTGGCTCAGGTCATGATCTCAGGGTCATGGGATCGAGCCCCATCTCAGGCTCCATGCTCGGCAGGGAGTCTGCTTGTCCCTCTCCCTCTGCTCCTCCCCCATTCATGCTCTCTCTCTCTCTCCCAAATAAATAAATAAATATCTTTAAAAAATAAAAATAAAGTGGGGCGCCTGGGTGGCTCAGTCGGTTAAGCGTCTGCCTTTGGCTCAGGTCATGATCCCAGGGTCCTGGGATCGAGTCCCACATCGGGCTCCCTGCTCGGCGGGAAGCCTGCTTCTCCCTCTCCCACTCCCCCTGCTTGTGTTCCCTCTCTCGCTGTGTCTCTCTCTGTCAAATAAATAAATAAAATCTTTAAAAAAAAAAAAGAATCCTTTAAAAAATAAAAATAAAGTTATTTGATGTTATTAATACACTCTAATATACACACATACTTAGTCTATTTCAGACAAGTAACACAGTATCTCAGATTTTCAACCACTGTTGTATACAATTATCCTCATTTCACAGTAAGGAAACTGAGGCTCAGGAAAAGGAAATAAGATCCACTTTTTTCATCACCTTTGGGTCATCTCCCAATATTAAAGAAAGTAGTATCTTTACAAGGAAAGCTTGTAGAAAAAAAAAATACCTTACACAGGCAACCAGAAACCATCTTCAAGTATAGGAAGGGTTATCGTGAGGACCAGAAATTAACTTTACTCTGTTGCTCCAGGGAGCAGAAGCGCTATCAATGGGTAGAAAAATCAAGGGATGTAGAATTTGGTTCGACCTTATGAAGAAGTTGCTGTTTATACCTTCCAATGTAGCTCCAGTTCCTAGCCCAGTGCTTGGCAACAGTTCTCAATAAATATTTGCTGAATGAATGTATAAATGAATGAAGAGCTTTCCAAAATGGCACAGACGGCCTCAGGAGCACTCCATCCCGGCATGTGTAAGAAGAGGCTATAGCTAAGCAAGCACCTTACGGAAGGCTAGAAGAAATGCCACTGACATACAACTATGCTATCTGAGTCTTCAGGAAGAAAAATGATCCTAGAGAATATGCAGGAGAGAAGTTCTTCTCAGAACCACTAAGGGACTGACTGCTGGCTTTAAAAGTTTCTGTACTACAGGTGAAAGTAACTTCAAAGGGGACCCTCGTCAAATGCTTCTCGTTGTTTTTGTGGGACACAGGTTTCAAGAGGCAAGACCACTCTAGTGATACTTTATACAGGTAAAATCAAGTAAAGGAAAAAAGCTGTAAGCAGCATGCCTTGGCAAGAAAAAAAAGAAGGAAGGGATGGTTCAAAAGGGCATTGGCAACATATAAAGTTTTAATAGAAATTAGTAATAATTCCCACCATTTGAAGATTTATGATGTGCCAACCACTGTGAGAAACCCAAGTCTCAATGGAAAAATGAGTTATCTTCCAATTTTTGGAGGTACTGGAGCCAGAGAGGACCAAGTTTAAATTCTGACTGGAACATTTAATCATTGTTTCACTCTAGGCAAGCTTCCCACATCCTTGGGTCTTCAGTTTTGTCACATGTGAATCAACAAAATTGGAGATAAATAATTCCACACAGATAGAACACACTAGATGCAAAACGTCTCCCACAGGACCCAGTAGATTTTGGCACTCCCCCCCGCCTAGCCTGTACAATATAAGGAGCTGCCTATGACAGCTGAGAATGACCAAAGATTAAATGGCTCGCTTCATGAGCCAGGGAGTCCTCCACCTCCGGAGGTGTTTATTCACAGGCTACGTGCAAACTCCAACACGTACATAATGCTTCCTACGTGCCAGGAACTGCTGTGTGTGATTTACAGATATTTATGAATTCTGCTGATCCTCCCAACCCTATGAGGAGATGCGACTGTTAGCCACATTTTACAGATGCGGGAACTAGGGAGCAGCTAAGTGGTTTGTGTGAGATGATACCACTAGCAGGTGCCAGAAATTTCAGCCCAGAAGTCCCGCTCTTAACCACTTCACTAACTGCCTGTAAGCAAGAGCGTGAAGGACATTTCGCTCTTAGTTTTGTGTACTGGAGTCCACGACCTTGACGTTCCTCCCAGCACAGAGATCCCGCGCGCCCGTATCTCTGCCTAGTGTGAACAGCTAAAGGGCTTCGACCAGGACGGACAGAAGAGCTCAAAGGAGAAGCAGTAGATGCCAGCACGCGGGGCGGCCCCAGGCGCAGCGCGTCCCACGCTCCGAGAGCGCCCCTCGGCCAGCGGCTGCTCAGCCCCACAGGACACCTGCCAGGCCAAGGCCGGGCCGCGAAGCGAAGGCGTTTCCCGGAGCCAGACCCTAGGTGTCACCAGTGCGACCGCACGGCCACTCCTCCGTCCGCCCTCTGCACTCGGGCTGCCACAGGAAATAACACTGTCAGCGGCGCGGAGGGGGGCGCTGACGCACGGAGGGCGGAAAGGGCGTGGGTGCGAGAGCCGCGAGCCGGGCTGTTGGTGCCCGCGGCGCCCTGCAGCCGCGCCCCGGCCCCGCCG
>NW_023270615.1:7424084-7428807 GCF_011800145.1 Mirounga leonina | reverse complement strand
TAAAGGTTATTGCCGCGGATTTAGGCTTGGGGTTTGGACTTTGAGGGGGAAGGGGAACATAACAGAACTTTTCTGCGTTTCCCTCTGCCTTGAACTACATTTAGATCTAACGTCTCATGCTAACTCAATCGGCTGGAGAAAATAATAAAGCCGTGCGGACTTACATGTGCATATTAGTAAAGAGCATGCTTTCACAAACTCTGTCTTGTTTGATCCTCCTGACACACCTGTGGAATAGACAGGACAAGGGTTAGCATCCCCATTATACAGGTGAGAACAGTGAGGTTTGAGGAGACGGTAGACAGGACTCAAAATGGTATTCACTTTGTCTCCAAGAGATTAAAAAAAAAATCCCTGGTTTTTAAATTAAATACTTTGTATAGGGGCGCCTGGGTGGCTCAGTCGTTAAGCGTCTGCCTTCAGCTCAGGTCAGGATCCCAGGGTCCTGGGATCGAGCCCCTCATCGGGTTCCCTGCTCTGTGGGAAGCCTGCTTCTCCCTCTCCCACTCCCCCTGCTTGTGTTCCCTCTCTCGCTGCGTCTCTCTCTGTCAAATAAATAAATAAAATCTTTAAAAAAATAAAATAAATACTTTGTATAGTGAGCCCATGTAATATATAAAGACTGGGCATTATTCAAACTCCTTATTCATCATCTCCTCCCCCCCCCCCAATATATTTGCTTGGCCACAAGAGGAAAAAAGTTATAACCCAGAGCAAGGAAGAAGACAGTTCTAGATGAAAAGAGACTTAAAATACACACTAAGTGCACTAAGTGTGGTTCTTGACCCAATCCTCATTTGAATGAATCAATGAAATGGATATTTGGGATCAACTTCGAAATTTTGAATATAGACCAGGAATTACGTAACATTAAGGAATTATTGTTAATTTTTGTCAGGGATGATGATAGTATTGTAGTTATAAAGAAACATGTTCTTGTTTTTAGAGCTTCCCTGTGACATCTTTAAAATATGTTAGCGGGATGCCTGAGAGGCTCAGTGGGTTAGTGTCTGCGTTCGACTCAGGTCATGAGCCCAGGATCCTCGGATCTAGTCCCACATTGGGATCTTTGCTCAGCAGGGAGCCTGCTTCTCCCTCTGCCTGCCGCTCCCCCTGCTTGTGCGCTCTCTCTCTCTGACAAAATCTAAAAAATAAAATAAAATGTTAGTAAAAAACTAATACATAAATAATAAATAAAATGAAATACACTAGCAAAAAATAATAAGCATATGTGACAATATACTGACTATTGTTAGCTCTAGGTTACGGATATACATAGAGGCGTTTATCTTACTATTCTATTTTTCTTGAGGTTTAAATTTTTCATAATGAGGTAAAAAAACTGCTGAGAAAAGCAGTGACTCGTTCTTCCTTTTACAGTTAAACGTCTTTGTCTTTTTAATTTTTTTGTATTTTGACATTTTCCTTGACTGCCTTTCAGTGTACAGAAAATTTGATGGGTGGGGCGCCTGGCTGGCTCAGTTGGAGGAGTCCCACATCAGGGGTAGAGATTACTTAAATAAATAAACTTAAAAAAAAAAAAAAAAGAAAATTTAGTGTGAAACATAAATGGGGGAAGAGGCCTCATGTTACATTTGACTGAAATTCTACACTATCTATGTCTTTGATCAGACCCTACAGATTACAAATAGGAGCCTAATACACAGAATGTGAAAAAATTCCTCATAAAAGAAAAGAAAATGGTGCTCTGAAGGATTTTTTTTTCCTTTTTGCTTCTCATTTTGAAACCATTCAAACTTACAGGAGTTGCAAGAATAGTATGAGGACTCCTGTGGACCCTTCACCCAGATACATCTATTGTTAACACTTTGCCATATTTGCTCACCACTCTTTCTTTCTCTCTACACAGTTACATGTATTTTTTCTGGACCATTTGAAAGTAAACAGCAGACATCATTCCCTTTTACCCCTAAATACTTCAGTGTGGATCTCATGGAAATGGGGACTTTTTTACATAACAACACAATTATCAAATTCAGGAATTTTTAGCATATACAGTCCCTATTCAAACTTTGCCAATTGGCCCAACAATGTCCTTTATAGTATCTTACCCAAATCCAGAATTCAGGATCAAACCTTTGTGCATTGCATTTGGTTGGTGCCTCTTTTTAGTTCCTCTTAATCTGGAACAGCCTCTTAGCCTTCCTCTGTCTTTCAGGACATGAACAATGAAGAGTACAGTCCAGGTGTTGTGTATAATTTCCCTTAATTTAGGCAGAAAACCTACAAATGCTCTTTAATTATAATTCCAAGAATTTACCAATTCAACCTCTTCTTCAAGAGCTATAATAACACTTACAGGAGAAGAGAAAAATTGAACTGTTAAAACTTGAAAATATAGGGGCGCCTGGGTGGCTCAGTCGTTAAAGCGTCTGCCTTCGGCTCAGGTCGTGATCCCAGGGTCCTGATCAAGTCCCGTATCCGGCTCCCTGCTCAGTGGGAAGCCTGCTTCCCCTCTCACACTCCCCTTGCTTGTGCTCCCTCTCTCGCTGTCTCTCTCGCTGTCAAATAAATAAATAAAAATCTTAAAAAAAAAAAAACAACAACTTGAAAATATATATAAAGAACATTATTCTCCCAGAGAAGATTCAGAGAGACCTCACTGGTGAATGAAATTAGTTAAATAAATTTACATGATAATATCAGATTTAAACTAAGTGAAAAGATTAACTGGTGACTAATAATTTGGCAATAAAACATACTACTAAGTGAATCTCTAGTGATGTCTAAAAGTTTGGGTTTCTTTTATTTTAATTTAATTAATTTTTTTTTTTAAATTTTATTTTTTACTTTAAAAAAGGGGCACCTAGGTGGCTCAGTTGGTTAAACGTCTACCTTCAGCTCAGGTCATGATCCCAGGGGATCATCAGGCTCCCTGCTCAGTAGAGAGTATGCTTCTCCCTTTCTCTCTCCCTCTGCCTCTCCCCCTATTCATGCTCGTTCTCGATCTCAAGTAAATAAATAAAATCTTTAAATAAATAAATAAATATCAAACAGGGGTGCCTGCTCAGTTCATGGAGCATGCGACTCTTGATCTCAGGGTCATGAGTTCAAGCATCACATTGGGCATGGAGGGTACTTTAAAAAACAAAACAAAACAAAAAACAGCAAACAAACAAAAGCCTTAAAAAATAGCATACTATTTTTTTTTAAATCTGGGATACGTAAGATATGTTTATACAAAAATAAGAAAATCAAATTACAACTTAAGATATCTTCCACAATGTGGATTCTGAGATAGAAGGAACCTTACAGATTATCCAAGCAACTGAAATTTTACAGAAAAAAAAAAAAAAAACACACACCAAAACCCAGACTGTATCCAACAGAAATACTCAGACAAGTGTACATGGGTGTTTGTACAAGGATATTCCCCCAATACTGTTTATAATAATGGGGGGGGGAAGGAAATGATCTCAATACCCATCAATGGGAGGGGTTTTTTTTCATTAGGCAAATTTTTCAGAAGTTATTTTTAAAAATTTTGGGGGGGTTGCTTGGCTGGCTCAGTCAGTAGAGGATACGAGGCCTGATGTCAGGGTCATGAGTTCAAACCCCACGTTGGGCGTGGAGCCTACTTTAAAAAATAATAAAAATAGGGGCAGTTGGGTGGCTCAGTTGTTAAGTGTCTGCCCTCAGCTCAGGTCATGATCCCAGAGTCCTGGGATCGAGCCCCGCATCGGGCTCCCTGCTCAGCCCCCCTGATTGTGTTCCCTTTCTTGCTAGGTCTCTCTCTGTCAAATAAATAAATAAAATCTTTAAAAAAATAAAAAATAATAAAAACAAAGTTTTAAAAATAAGTTCTTATTATGAGAGGTTTTTAAAAAATGTTTTGTCAATATATTAGACTCTCTATAGCCATTAAATAATAAGGCAAATGTATATTTAATGAAACATGCCTATTATACATGAAATGGTAAAGCAAATTCTAAAATACCATCTGTAGTATAATCGCCCCTTTTTAAAGTAAATGCGTACAGGTGTGTGTGGGAACTGAAAAAAATCTGAAAATAAATATACCAAAATATCACTAGCAATGGATGACTTCCAGGCAAGACTAGAATTGATTTCAATTAACTATTTATCTTTAGTAAAGTGTGAATTTTATATCACTTATTATTTCATTAAACAGGAAAAATAAAGTTATTTTCATTGCAAGAAGAAGCAAGTATCTTTTTTTCATTTTTACTCCAACCAGTGAGTATTAACCATGTCCCAAAGCATGTAGAACAATGCTATGGAATCGTTACTGGCTGAAGACATTCTTCTTTTTTTTTTTTTTTTAAGATTTTATTTATTTATTTGACAGAGACACAGTGAGAGAGGGAACACAAGCAGGGGGAGTGGGAGAGGGAGAAGCAGGCTTCCCGTGGAGCAGGGAGCCCGATGTGGGGCTCCATCCCAGGACCCTGGGATCATGACCTGAGCCAAAAGCAGCTGCTTAACGACTGAGCCACCCAGAAGCCCTGAGACATTATTCTTAATATCCAAGATCAGAATTGCAGTAAAGATAACAGGGAAGAAAGCCTATTTGAAAGTGGAATTATGTCACTGGGATCAGAATGTGAAAAAAAAACAAAAAGAGTATGTCTCACTCATTTGAGAATGACATGCTGTGGGAAATTTTTTGGATGAATGAGTAGAAGGATGGATGGATGGATGGATGGATGGATGGATGGATGGATGGATGGATGGATGGATG